>NC_086115.1:45934706-46189706 GCF_963921235.1 Mobula hypostoma | reverse complement strand
ACTATACTGAA
Organism: Mobula hypostoma; assembly: GCF_963921235.1. NCBI lineage: Eukaryota > Metazoa > Chordata > Chondrichthyes > Myliobatiformes > Myliobatidae > Mobula > Mobula hypostoma. The sequence goes on along the minus strand of NC_086115.1, from coordinate 46,189,695 downwards.
GAAATTTTAAGCCATCCAGGACGAAGGTGTCACATGACAGCACATACACTGGAACATTTTCCTCCGAGTATTTCAACAATGACACTTGAAGTATATGTAACATGAAAATGAACATCCTCTTCTTTGACTCTGTCTGCACTTCCCATTGGCTTGGGAAAGCAGCCAGCATAACCAAGGATACCTCCCTCTCACTCTGGTCATTCTCTCTTCCCCTCTTTCCATTGGGCAGAAGATCCAAAAGCTCAAGAATACATGTCACTCGTCTCTAGCTTCTAATCCAGTGCTATAAAACGCATCGGCAGACCTCTTATATGATACAGTTAAACTCTTGATCTCTCAGCCTACCTCATCATACTCCTTGCACCTTACTTGCCTAACTGTCCTGCACATCCCCTGTAACTGTATCAGTATATTCTGCATTCTGTTTTGTTTTCAATTGCACTGCCTTAATACACCTATGTGTGGAATGATCTGTCTGGGTGGCACGCAAACTAAAGCTTCTCACTGTATCAGAATCAGAATCAGGTTTAATATCACCAGCATACGTTGTGAAATGTGTTAATTTCATGGCAGCAGTACAATGCAATACATAATAATAGAGGATAAACTGTGAATTAGAGCAAGTATATATACATTATGATTATGAGGACACGCAGTCCCCTTTTATTGTCATTTAGTAATGCATGCACTAAGAAATGATGCAATGTTTTTCCAGAATGTAATCATGAAGACACATGACAAACCGACTTAAAAACTGACAAAAACCACATAATTATAACATATAGTTACAACAGCGCAAAGCAATACCGTAATTTGATAAGAACAGACCATGGGCACGGTAAAAGTCTCAAATTCTCTCGAAAGTCCCATCATCTCACGCAGACGGTAAGCCTCCAGCGCCGCCAACTTGCTGGTGCAGCATCCTGGACGCATTCGACCACAGTCCGACTCCGAGTCCGTCCGAAAACTCCGAGCCTCCAACCACCTATTCGACACTGAGCACCGAGCACCATCTCTGCCGAGCATTTCGACGCCGGCCCCAGCAACAGGCGATACGCAAAGCCGAGGATTTGAGGCCTTCGTCTCCGGAGATTCTCGATTGCACAGTAGCAGCGGCAGCGAAGCAGGCATTTCAGAAGTTTCTCCAGATGTTCCCCTGCGCTTTACAGCTGTCCCCATCAAATCCGGATTGTGCACGGCACCCCTAGTTATATTCATTCGGAAAGGCCGCGCGCGTTGCGTCGCGCCACCATCTTCTCCTCCCTCCTTTAAATTGTTAAGTGAAATAAGTAGTACAGAACCTGAAAAAAAATGTTGTGAGGTAGTGTTTGTGAGTTCAATGTCCATTTAGAAGTCAGATGGCGGAGGGGAAGAAGCTGTTCCTGAATTGTTGAGTGTGTACCTTCAGGTTCCTGTACCTCCTTCCTGATGGTAGCAATGGGAACAGGACACATCCTGGATGACGGGGCTCCTTAATGACGGACGCAGGGTTTCTGAGACATCACTCCTTGAAGATATCCTGGTTACTATGGAAGCTGGCGCCTCTGTACGTTACCAATAATGAATCAATTACCAAATAAATTGCCAAATCTTCATCTTCCCTGGAATTCCCGATTGCACAACACTGTGGGAAATACCTCACCTCGTAGCTGTACTATCTGAAGTTGGTAGTACCTTCTCTTGCACGTCAGAAAATTGGAGGTTTAAGTCCTTCTGTAGAGAGGAGCACAATGATCAAAAGTGATGCTGGTACTGATGGAGAAATAGCATCTTTCAGTTGAGTTATTATGCCATGGGTCTGGCATTGCATAGGTATAAAAGGTGCCATGGAATAACCTTGAAGTAGTTTAAGGGAGTTATTTCCTGAACAATATTTATCCCTCAGTTAACATTTATGAAATGCACATTATCTGGTGATTTGTGAGGTCTTGCTGCATGCAAATTGGCAGCTCTGTTTCAGTTCAAAGTTGGCCACTTCCACTGTATTTTGTCGAGCCACCGTGGAAAGAACTATACAACAATAAATCCTTCTTCCTAACCTACAGTACTTCATGAAACATCTCTTTGTTCCTCTTCATTTAGGGCAGATAACAGGTAGTTGCTTTGCTGTGATGCCCATAATCCATGATAAAAAAAAAAGACTATCACTTAACTTCCTGGATTTAATATAGCGTAGTGACACAAGGGGCTGCAGTTGCTGGGAAATGGAACAGAGAAGAAACTCCTGCAGGAAATCAATGGCAAGGAAGAGTAGCTTCTGTAGGGAAAAAGATTGTCAACATTACAGGTGCACACTCTGCACTGTGTCAGAGAGTGGAGAAGGAAGAAACTTGGTATAAAGAGATGACAGGTAGGTGATAGGTGGGCCAAGCAAGGGTAAAGAATGATGGGCAGAAAGAGGCATTAGGAAGAGGGTAAAGTTGAAAGACAGAGACGGGGGTCGGGGGATGATAATATGGACACACACAAGGAAAAAAAGGTAGATGGATCGAGAATGGGGGAGGGATGGATGAACATGGAGCCAGAGTGTTCGGACCTATTCTGGAGTTAGGGTATATAGCAAATCATTTCAACAGCACCCATTCTTCAGACTTTTTTTTAGATTAGATTAGATTATGAGGACACTCAGTCCTCGTTTATTGTCATTTAGAAATGCATGCATGCAGTAAGAAATGATACAATGCTCCTCCAGAGTGATATCACAATAAAAACAGGACAAACCAAAGACTGACACTGACATGACCACATAATTATAACATATAGTTACAGCAGTGCAAAACAATACCATAATTTGATAAAGAGCAGACCATGGGAACAGTAAAAAAAAGTCTCAAAGTTCTGATTAACTCCTGTTAGTCCCAATAGCAGGCGGCAGAAGGGAGAAACTCTCTCTGCCATAAACCTCCAGGCACCGACAGCTGTCGATGCGTTGGAAGCACCCGACCACAGCCGACTCTGAGTCCATCCGAAAACTTCGAGCCTCCGACCAGCCCTTTGACACCAAGCACTGAGCACCATCTCTGCCGAGCGCTTTGACCCCGTCCCGGCTGCCGAGCAACAAGCAAAGCCGAGGACTCGGGGCCTTCCACTCCGGAGATTCAGGATCACACAGTAACAGCGGCAGCGATAAAGGCATTTCAGAAGTTTCTCCAGATGCTCCTCCATTCTTTCACATCTGTCTCCATCAAATCAGGATTGTGCACGGCACCCTACTTGACAGATAACAGATATCATTCACCGGAGTGGCCGCGCACGCTGCATCACGCCGCCATCTTCTCCTCCTTTTGAATGTGGATTGAAGAGTGAATTTAAAACGCAACTCAGAACAATGGTGTGCTGGAATCGGATAAATAAGGAAGACGATGGGAATCATTAAGGGCAGATGAACAAGATGCAGCAGGGGATAAAGTCAGTGAGTGATGTGGGTGGTACGTGAGTGGAGTCGGGAGGGGGTGAGGAACAAAATTCAGTGTTGAGAGTTAGAGGGGGATTGTTAGGGGAGATAAAGAGAGGAAAACACATGAGGTAAGTGTTACCTAAAATGGAAAATTCATATTCATACCATCAGGTTGTAGCACTGCCATGGATGATGCCAAGCCCATCTGTGAAAGGACAATTGGGCATGGAACTAGCAACCTCATCCCATAAAAGCCCAAAGCTACAGAAACTCCAAAGACCTCACCTCTGGAAGAGGAAGGATCTTCAAAGATGGGCTACTCCTGGGGACAACTTGAAAGACTGGCCGAGGACAGAGGACACTTGTGAGCTGCTATCGGCGGCCTATGACTCCGTAGAGCTGCGAGCTTAAGTAAGTAAGTACGAACTATTGGGTTATAGACTACTCAAATGCAATATGAAATATTGCTCCTCTAGTTTATGTAACACACACAGAATGCTGGAGGAACTCAGAAGGCCAGGTAGCATCTATGGAAAAGAGTACAGTCGATGCTTCAGGCCGAGATCTTTCAGGGACTAGTTTATGTTGGGCCTCACTCTACCATTGGACAAGGCTGAGGATAGATAGTTAATGTGGTTAATGAGAAAGGAAGATGAAAGGGCATGCAGCCAGGAGCTCCAGGCAGCCATTACGGATGGAGTGCAGGTGCTCTGTAAACCAGTTGTCTGGTCTAGCGAATGTAGAAGAAGTCACATCGGGAGCACTGAATGCAGGAGACAAGGTTGAAGGAAGTGCACATGAACTATTTCCTCACAGGAAAAAGCTGTCTAGGTCCCTGGAATGTTGTGAGAGAGGATGTGTAGGAACAAGTTTTTCACCTCACATGGTTGCTGGTGGAAGTGCCAAAGTCATGAAAGGATGGGTAAGGAGAGTTTTTCGGGCCAATGAGTCACAGGGAGTGTGTTCCCTGCAGAAGGTGGAAATAGATGGAGAGGAGGAGATATGACTAGCAATGGGATCCTATTGCAGCTGCCAGAAGTGACAAAGCATAAATTATTATCCTGTCATTTTAATGAAAGTGGCAATGGAAGCTGCCTCTTCTCGTGTTCACCAATTACTTGTAGAACCAACGGTATGTCTATTTGAGAACAGTAGGATGGACACAGTGTTGAGCGACCTGTGCTATCCCAGGTGCTACCTTTGAGGGCAAAGGAGTTGGTGAGGAATTATTTGAGAAAATTGTTGATTCTCTTCCTGGAATATTACTTAGAGTGGAGTGTTTGACAAATCTGTGTTTGGCAGACAAGTGATGTAACCTCAAACAAGAGAAAATCTGCAGATGCTGGAAATCCAAGCAGCACACACAAAATGCTGGAGGAACTCAACGGGCCAGGCAGCATCTATGGAAAAAAGTACAGTCGATGTTTCGGGCCGATGTTTTGGTCCTGCTGAAAGGTGTTGGCCTGAAAAGTCAACTGTACTATTTTCCATAGATGCTACCTGGTCTGCTGAGTTCCTCCAGCATTTTGTAAGTGATGTAGCCTGACTATCTGAGCTGCTTGAACATGAACAAAGCCTCGATAGTGTGTAAGAACCTCTCAACATGGAAACAGGGCCTTCATTCCTTCATCACAATGAGTCTGCACTGGCCATCCAACGACTATTCATACTAATGTCATATTATTCTTCTCCACCACCCTCATGCTCACTATCTTCACCAACCCCGCTCCCCAGGTTCCACCATTCACCTGCACACTTCACAGAGCAATAGACAATTAGTCTTCCAACCCACAGAATGTTGGGGTATCAGAACCTCTGGATGGTACCTACTGTGTCATGGGGGGGTGGGGGAAGGTGTTCTGAGCAAGCTCCGCAAAGACAGCACCAGAGCTCAGAATAGATCCCAGAATGCAGGATCTGCAAGACAGCAGCTCAACTAATTACACTACTATGCCATCCCTGGTCGATGTAAAGGCTGTTGGCCTGAGAAAGGACACTCATATCATTTCACTTACTTTGCCAACTGACTTGAAGGATTTTGCTGAGCTATTGTTGATGGCATCTTGGCAAGGGTTTGCTGTATCTACTGTAATTGCAATTATGAAGAAAGCAGGGTAGTGCCTTTATTTCCTTGGAAGTTAGTGGAAATTCGGCATGACATCTAAATCTTTGAAAAACATCTATAGATGTGTAGCGGAGAGTATATTGCTGGCTGCATCACAGCCTGGTATGGAAGCACCAATGACCTTGAATGAAAAATCCTACAAAAAGTAGTGGATATGGCTCAGTCCATCACAGGTAAATCTTCCTCCCCCGCCTCCCCACCACTGAGCACATCTACATGAAACACTGTGGCAGGAACACAGCCTAGATCATCAGGAACCCCCACCACTCAGGATATGCTCTCTTCTCACTGCTGCCATCAGGAAGAAGGTACAAGAGCCTCAGGACTCACACCACTAGGTTCAGGAACATTTACTACCCCCCAACTATCTGGCTTTTGAAGCCTTCATTCAACTTCACCTGCCCATCATTGAAATGTTCCCACAACAAATGGACTCACTTTCAAGGACTCTTCATCTCATGTTCTTGATATTTATTACTTATTTACATATTATTATTATTATTATTTCTTTCTTTTCATATTTGCTCAGTTTGTTCTCTTCTGCACTTTGGTTGAATGCTTAATTTGGGTAGGCTTTCATTGATTCTGTTATGGTTATTATTCCACAGAATTACTGAGTATGCCCACAAGAAAATGAGTCTCAGGGCTGTATATGGTGACATACATGTACTTCGATAATAAATTTACTTTGAAATTTAAAATTTGTAATTCGTCCATGACTTCAAAGCAGACAGAAAAGAAGGGATCACTGATGCCCCAGTTGCAAAGGTACTTGGCATCATGTTTAAAATCTTATGGTCCAAAGGCTATGTTTGGTACTTTCAGGTATTTGATGAATTCCATCATGAATGTCTGTTGTCTGTATTTGTTCTGAGCTGGCTCTAAAGATATGTTGGCTCTGAAGATTAGAGATCTAAATTTTCATGATCCCATGGTGGAATGTATTTGTCAGGAGGTGGTGCTTGTACAGATTCAGGCCAGCAGAGGACCTGTTTTCTTGGGAGTCCTCATGCAGAATTCCATAACAGTGAATGTATAGGTTGAGTCAGTGGTAAGGGAGATAAATGCAATGTAAGCATTCATTGTCATTCAATAAAGTCAATTCAATTCAATTTTGAGAGAACTAAAATTTAAAACAAAGATATTATGCTGAAACATTATAAGGCACTGGTCAGACTGCTTTTGGAGTGTTGTGAAAAATTTTGGACACCTTATCTAAGAAAGAACGTACTGGCGTTGGAGAAGGCCCAGAGACATTTCACAAGAATGATCCATCCCAGGTATGAGGAGTGTTTTTGATAGCTCTGGACCTGAACTCACTGCAGTTTAGAAGAATGAAAGGGGTTCTCATTGAAACCTATAGATTTTTGGAAGGCTGAGATAGAGTGGATACGGAGAGGATGTTTCCTATAGTGGAACAACCTAGGACCAGAGGGCACAGCCTCAGAATACAAGAACATCTCTTTAGAACAGATATGAGGAGGAATTTCTATAGCCAGAGCATGATGTACCTGTGGAATTCATTGCACAGATGGCTGTAGGGAGAAGGCAGGAGAACGGAGTTGAGAGGGATAATAAATCAACCAATGATGGAATGGCTGAGCAGACTTGATGAAACAAAAGGTCTAGTTCTGCTCTATGTCTTATGGTCATATGGTCTTGTTTTACAGATGTCGAGTACAAAGACCATCTTCTCGTGTAATTCAGTGAATGAGTCATTGACAATTTGGACACATTCTATTAGTGTGCACATATTCTAGTGTTACACTCATCCTCCATATCAGTGACTGAGATTTGGGAGATCTAGATTTTGGATTGAAAACAATGGAGGTTCCTGATCATCCTGGTGATTAACTATACTCCAGCATATAGATTGCCTAACGCAACATTCAGTATTGCAATGAGAAAGAGGAGAAGAGGGTCGATGTAAAGACACAGATTGCTTGGCCCCATTTTCAACTGGGAGTTGGTCTGTGGTGGATCATGATTAGTATCATGCAACAGATATACAATGGTAAAGAACTTATGCATCAAATTTATGAAGGATTCTCTGCGATCCCAAGTGGTTGAAGGAGTTGAAGGCTATTGAAGGGCAGAAGTAGACCACACTGAGAAGTTAGTGGTGCTCTCAGCATTTTACCTGAACCTATCATGTGGTAAAGATCATATTCATTGTACCTTTAGAAAGTAGATTACATTTTGTGGCTTTGGAAAGATATTTGGCCAGAAGAAGCACCTGAGAAGATTGCTTGAGATTATTTGCCTGCAGCATAGTTATCATAATTGGGCATTTCCATTCATTGATCATGATTACCACATCTCAGAATTCCATGGTAGTCACTTCAACAGGAATTTCCTTGCTCTTGTCTTGCTGTTTATCAACTATTAGAAGGGTTTTTTTTCAACATTTTGTTGGGCTGGGGTGGAGATGAGAGTGTGGGTGATATTTTAAAGCTGAAGACATATCAAATACAGGATTTTGATTCAGCAAATCTTCAAAGATCTCCTCAAATTCTCAATCACAGTTTGCCTCTATATCAATGGTATATTTTCCTCTGTCTCTTATGGATTTCCATAATGGATTTCTCATGGATTTCCTCTGTCATCTATGTCAAAGCATGGATGGATTTGACAGCTCCAACAAGGCCATGACCATCATGGTTAATGGTTTGATGCTGGATCTGTTGTGCTCTTTCCACCCACCACATTTTTTCCTTTGAACATGGGTTTTAAAATTGTTACAGTTTCAACGATTGTGTAAAGCTTCCACAATTAAGATGGCTGACACATTTGATTCTGTCTCTACTGCAGCAGAAAAAATGCATAGGGCATCTTCATTTAACACCTCCATTATTAAATAAGAGCAAAAAATAATTGTTTCAAGTAAGCTCAAGTTGGGTGTTTACATTAAGATACAGAAGCTCTGCTTTGTACTTAACCTCAGAACAATTCCTTGGGTAATACACAATCAGCTGTAGCTTGAAACCAGGACAATGATTATTATTAACAAGCTAGCAAATGCATGATTTACCATTTGAACTATAGATTTTTTTTAAACAGAGTGTTTACTGTTATTCCCACAAAACAAAGACTTTAATCGTCGCCTGGGTGCGGTTCTGGTTCTGACTCTGTACAGCAGGGGATTGCATATTTCCCAAGTGAGTCACTCTGGTTGACTCATTATTGTGAGACAGATTGCCAAAGAATATTTCTTAGAGTAACAACATTGCAATTCCATGACTTATTATTTTTAAAAGAAAAAAAACTGATCATAATTCAGAAATTAGCAAAACATAACTTGAATCTCCTTATCCAAGTAATTGTCATTTAGCTTTGATTATCATATCTGATTGGGTGGCCAATCATGCTGTAGAAATATGCATTGGCAATATGCTAAAAGAATGCAATGTAAATAGATTAAAAATAGAGAAAGAATTGAAAGGGAAAAGGAAATAAACCATTTGTTTAGAGAATTATACTTTCAGTATACATAGCAGGAAATAATTATATTTCTTATTTCAGATGAGGGTCTTATTTCTGAGGGCCCAAAGGAGGTTCATGAGAATGATTCCAGGGAATGAAAGTGTCAATGTACGAGAAGCGTTTGATGGCTCTGGGCCTGTACTTGCTGGAGTTTAGAAGAATGAGGTTCGACCTCATTGAGACTTATTAGATATTGAAAGGCCTAGGTAGAGAGGATGTGGAGACAACATAAGTACATAAGGAATAGAAGCAGGAATAGGCCATCTGGCCGTCAAGCCTGTTCTGCCATTCAATAAGATCATGGCTGATCTGACCATGGGCTCATCTCCACCTACCTGTCTTTTCCCCATAACTCTTAGTTCTCCTACTGTGCCAAAATCTATCCAGTCTTGTCTTAAACACATGTTTCCTATCATGGGGACTCTGCCTCAGAATTGAGGGACTTCTCTTTAGAGGAGGAATTTCTCTAGCCAGAGGGTGGTGAATTTGTGGAAATCATTGCCAGAGATGGCTGTGGAGGCCAAGTCATTGGGTATATTTAAAGCGGAGATTGATAGGTTCTTGATTAGTAAGGGGGTCAAAGATTACAAGGAGAAGATAGGAGAATGGAATTGAGGGAGATAATTACTCAGCCATGATGGAATGGCAGAGCAGAGTCGATAGGCCAAATGCCCTAATTTTGCTTCTATGTCTTAAGGTCTTATGGTCTGAAGGCCTAGAATGTCTTGGAAACGTGCAACGGAGTTGTGCTTATTTTCCAATGCAAAATTCTCTGGATCTATGTCATGAGCTGCACCACTATTCACACTGCTCCACCCTGACTCACATTTGGCTACTTCTTCTCATCAAATAGATAATGAAAATGAATTATCTGGATTCCCATAAGTATTATTTCTGCAGCAATTGATACTGAGAAACAAAATGGCCAGGTTTTAAAACACCATATGTTTAAAATATTTGCTCTAACTGAACAGAAATCTTTGCACTTTTGAATTATTGGCTATAACGTCAATGCAGGCTTTGTTATATTCTGTACATAGTTATATTACAAATATATTTGGCTTATTGTGTCTTATGGGTGCAATTTAAAGTGCTCAAATGTCTTCATTTTCCATTAGAAAGAGTGCGAAAGGGGATATATTCTGCCAAGTCAAGTCTTCAATGACTTCAGGCAATCATTGTGAACTAACACTGTGAATGAGATTATGGGCTTCATCTGGATGACCTTCCTGTTCAAGAACCTGTTCCAGGACCATCTGATACACTTCAGCGTCCAAACTGCAGAAGATGGTGTCTAAAATCATTGCTGTCATTTCCTTGTGTACCACACACTAGCTTGCAGAAGTTGCTCATGATGTGCGGTGACTTCCAGTGGCATAAACATGCTTTTTTTAATGTTACATACAAAATTCTATCCCATTTAAAAAGTCTGCCAAAACACTGAAGCAGATACTAACTAGGTGGTTAAAACCCACTTTAGCATTGATTCAGGGGTTTCCCTACCCTGAGTGTGCTACTTTAATATTCAAGTTCTTAGTGATTGCTGCCAACCATCTTGTGTCCTAGTGGTCCTCAGTACCCCAACTCTTAGATCTGCCCTGCCCAGGTAGCTGTCTGATTGGTTCAAGGACAGCTTCTATCCCACTGATCCAAGGTTTTCTAGGACAATTAGATGTCTCTTAACTTCACAGTCTTATGGCTTTTCACCTTATTGTCCAGCTGCACAGCACTTTCTCTGTAATAATAACACTTTATTCCGTTATTTTTTTCCCTTGCATTACCTCAATACACTATAGCAATGAAATTATCTCAACGAGTGGTAGGCAGAACAAAGTTTTTCACTGTACCTTTGTAAATATGACAATAATAAACTAATCTATCAATTTACCAATTGATATTCCATGGTAATTGGTTCAATTCTACCTTTGTTAGAGTATATTCTGTTCCTAGGGTGTTTAGCAAAATATTAACTTCAGTAACCAATCTTTAGACCTGAACATGACTGTATATTAAATTTAAAATGCAGCTCTGGATAACAGTCCCCTAGTGTTATGAACTGCAGTTAACTGAAAAATCCAACAATGTAGATTAACATTCATTTTGGGTGTCTGGAGTGTGGGTGCAAAGAAGGAGATTTGGAGGTTGTATGTAATTCAGAGGAAGCATTGTAGATACATTGCAGATATAGAATTGTCCTTTGATCTACAGCATATGAAATGTCATGTAGTGTTGGATCAAACAGGACTCTTCCTCCAAAAGGGTCTCATATTTTGTTGAATAAAAAGCTACTTCATATTGACCAGCTGATGTTATAGCCAGTCTCACTGATGACCTTCTTCACACTACAACACCTTCTGCCCATTGTCCAATCCTAACTAGCTGGCCTGCTTTCCCAGTTCATTCAATTCCCTAACCCCATCCCCAAGCCCTTGATTATTTCCTTGATAACACAGCCACCTGCCCAACATCTCTTTCAGAAAACTTCCCTGCTTCTTACTTTCTAACCTCTTCCCAGCTCATTTTCCCCATGTGGATTGGCTGAGAAAGGACTCGCACCATTATGTAAAACTACCGTGCATGATATTGTTGAAGCTTCCCTCTCAGACAATGTTTCCTTCTCTTTTAACTCAGTTTAGCGTAGGCTTTGCGTATAGTGGAATATTAGAACCTTGCTTCTAAGAATGCCTCCTTCACTAACCCATGCCAAACTTAGTCATTGGGCCACGTTGCAGCTTGCTTTCAGGTGCAGTGCCTTCAGTATATCTCAGAGAATGATTGGGCTGAAGGAGAAAGGTGAGTATGACTAGCAACATCAAGCAGTGATGTTTCGCAGCTAGCAGATTCCCCATTTCCTCTGGTTTCACAATAAGTTAAATAAAAATAGAAAAATATTTTCTGTGGGTATTCTCTGGAGGAATTTTCTTAAATGAATCTTTGTTAAGCAGCTGAAGCTATATCTGTTGCACGTTTTGCTCATTCCAAGACCAAGTTTGGAGAGGAAATCTTGAACAATGATTAGATCACTCTTTATTGAATGCAAGGGGCTTAACATCTGTTAAGGCACGACTGATGATGCCCGAATGTCATCTGAAACAATTGTATGTCAGGTACCCTCGGGAGCTAGACTTAACTTCATAAAATTTCCCTCTGTGCTAAAAGCTATAATATTAATAAATACTACAATAGCAAATCCAAAACAAAGTCAGGAAATGCTTGGAATAATACACAAATCAATCAGCAACTGTGGACAGAGAAAATGAGTTACTGCTTGTTAATGATCTTTCATCGGAAGCACTAAAACTAATAGAATTCTCTGCAATAATACTGATAGTTCTGATTCAGTACTTCACATGACTGCACCACATGTTTTAATAGTGGCTGGTTTTTCCTGAACTTTGGAAACATATAGGTAATCAAATTACCAAGAGAGAGAAAAGGTTGATTCTCAAAGAGCACCCCAGGATTATAAGGCTGGAAACTATCCTTATTTGACTCTCATTGGATATTGAGCTCTGGGTATCTTTGTTCAGAGCATGGTCATGTTGTGGCTGAGCTAATACGAGAGGTGGCAGCAGCCCTATATGTTGAGAGCACAGGAGAATCATGGAGATGAGGGTGAGTACTCCCCATGGGATTGGAAGGAGCTACAGATGCCACCAGGAGCATTGACCTGAATGCCACCAATGACACTGATTTGAACAGGTCAGAATTAAAATATCAGGAATGGAGTGCATTTAGGTAACTGGGGACAGCAGAACAACCTAATTACTGTAATTGCAGACAGCAGAGCACTTCAATACAAAGGGGAGCAGCATATACTTTCAGGGCAGACACAGAGCAAATACTAAAGATGATTTTTTTACATAGACAGTGCTCATTAAACTGCTTACAATGCAGTTCTAATGATAGGCAAAAAATGTAGCACTTCTTCCAATTTAAATGAAGGAGATGATTGTTGAAAAGTGAGAATGAAAACAAAAGGGATTCCTCTTCAAATGATGTGTGTTTCATAAAAACTAACAGCAGTACCTCGTACATGCAGAAGAGGCCTTTCATGATTGCAACACTACTTAGAAGGGTGCACTTGGTCCTGAGGGAAAATTAGGTGTCCTTTGTTGCTCTGTTTGCTTTTCACCCAGTGTGTATTTTATCTTTTTGTTGATGTGAACTGAATTCAGATAAAGTGCCATATTGTGTGGAGATGAGCTGTGACTATTTTTGGCAGCAGCTCCAGCAACATTTGGGAGATTGACGACAAGCTCAAAATGTTAAAAGGCACAGAAAGCAGAGGCAGTGTTGACATGAGTGGGCCCAGAAATGGATTTTAATTTCATAAATATTGTGACTTGTGAATGTCAGATGGAGAGTCCAGTGATAGGAAAATGTGTAATTGAAATGGCTATGTTCAAATGTTCAATGGTGCTGGAGATGGGGTAACGAATGAGCAATGACAGTGGTGATTCCCTTGTGGAACATACACATATACAGTAGTGATGGGCTAACTGTACTTGCCTCTGAGCCCTCCAATTGTGCTTCAACGTGTTTTCTGTTTTCGTTTTTACTACCACTGTGTTCTTACTTATGGCGGGATCTACAAACAATCACTGTGTCTCGGTACACATGACAATAATAAACCAGTACCGATGCTGGTATTGATCCATAAGATATTGATAACATTCATATATCTTTCTTAGGCAGGATTGTGTTCATAGTCATTTGAGTGATGCCTCACAGAAGGTGCATGTATCCTGATGACAAGTGCAGCAATCTTGTAGATGAAAGCAATATCATCATAGTGAATAGATGATTCCTTGCAGACACTGATGCAATCTTCATGGATACTGGTGGCTATTTGGCTCATAATGACTTGGTGTGCCTGTGAACATTGGCAATGCCGCACAACAGGGCGGAACGGATCACATTAAGGTGGAGGTTAGGGTTATCATGGAAGAGCAGGGAAGAGCAGACAATATTTCTACCTGCGTCAGTGGTGACCTGATGAATTGCATGAATATCTCTTCTGGAAGATGATATGATTTCTAGACTGCTAGAATTCTGTGCATAAATAATCTTAGTTTGTTAATTGACACGAAGGGTAAACTCACCATTAGCGTTGCTGCCCTTTTGGACTTTGTCAGACCTTGAGGAGGTTGCCAGAATCCAATGGGAAGAGCAAAAATGACTTTATTCATTGGGGGAGGTTCTAATCTTATGAAGAAAACAAGCTGATGGATGGTGCTGACTTTCTAAAATGCCAGCAGCCTTATGAATGGCAGCGCCAAACTGATCGAGTATGGTGGTATGCTCCTAAAGGATAGAAGTTTTGTAATTAACCTAATTTACATATTATAGCTAATTAATGTAATTCATTAATGTGCTATCCTTCATAATGTAACAATTATATTCTCTAGGTTTTGTAAAAATAGAACTTACATTTTCTGAGTTATGGACAAATTCTATTTTCTAATTAACCTAATTTACAGATACAAATTAGACTTAATTAGCACAATGCATTAATATGTTATTCCTAATAGTCTAATAATTACACTAGCCAAATTTTGAAAAGGAACAACTTATAATTTTTGAGTTAGTTATTAATGAAAATATAAAAAAAAATTAGACTAACACCACTGACTACTTACTGTAGGTCCCAAAGGTAAAAGAAATAAATTAAAGGTGGCAGCCAGGAAAAGAATAAGTAGATACTTGGGTCAAGGGAAGAAGATATAATACAAATAAAAAGACCATGAGAACTTGGGACACTTTGGAGAAGAAGTCTGAAGATGATGTTCATAAACACTGAAACACTTTGTCAGAAATCGAAATGTCAGGCAACATTGAAAACTGCCTTGCACATCATGACAACATACGTTCATCATCTGTGATTTATTACATTTTTATCTATTGATGGAAGCCAAGTTACAAGCAAAAAAGGAGCTAATTAATATATGCTCTTATATAAACACTTCATCTTTTTTTTTCTGTGGTTTCATCAATTGTGGAAAAGCCATGTGAATGCAATCAAATCTGAGGTCGTAATAAATCTGATTTTCAAGTGTTTTGTAAACATTTCTCCCAGTTTATCCTAAAGATGAATTCAAAATTCAGGAATTCTGCAATGAAAGCATGAAATAATGAAAATGTGCAGCATCTGCAATGGGAAAGACACATTACAAGTAATGAGATCTTTGTCCGCTCTGTATAAATGCGTTGGTACGTTGCACAGTCTTCCTAATGCTATCATATGACTGTGTATCTAGATAAAGTAACTAGGAGTGAATTTCCAGGCAGCATTATTTACTTATAATACACTGGTTTTGTGGTTCTAAGAATGGTGTCAAACAAAGTTGATCCAAATGTTGTATCATGTGGGAGTAATTCACAAATATTCCCATTCCAGTTACATAATTACTTAAATTAAATGCTATTGTGCGTTTTTCTGTTCTTTGGGGATTGGTCAGTATTACTATGTTTTCTAATTTTGATTGGTAAAATCAATGGAAAATTAAAATTATTGAGTTATGACAATATTTAATCAAAATAAGAACATATCTTTAATGATATTTAATTACAGTCAGCTGCAAATGTGATGTAAGATTTCATTTTAATTTGCCTTAATACACAAAGAACACACAAAAATTATTAGTACTTGACTAAAAAGTGAAAAGAGCTCAAGTTCTCCCTCTACAGATTTTACACTTCACTGCACCACTGCTTCCTGCATACTGGTCATGTTTTGAAATGAAGGGGAATACAAGCTCCTGATGACAAGGATGCATTGCTTAAGTAACCATGTTCAACGTGAAGCTGCTTCTTGAAGAGTTCACATTAACACCAAGATCACAAGACGAGGAGCCCTTTCAGTCCTCCTTAGTTTCTGCTTTCGACAATAGAGACAAGCTAATTCAGAGAGGCTGCTGGATGGACAGACACGTGGCAGAAGAAATTAAACATAGGCAAGTGGAAAGTGGTACAATTTAGCTGGGAGAATAAAATGCAATATAATATAAAGGCATGATTCTAAAAGGGGGTGCAGGAATGGAGATGTATGTGTGTCAATGCACAAATTTTTTAAGGTGGCAAGACAGGTGATAAAGTGGTTAAAAAGCATGCAGTATATCGGGCTTCAAGTTATATCTTCATAAAACATTGATTCGACATCAACTAGACCGTTGTGTTCAATTCTTGTTTGCACCACTGGGAAGGATGTGAACATCCTAGAGCCAGTAACAGGAAGACTAGCGAGTTATTGTACTATTTATGATAATCAAGACAATCAGACCAGTGTTAGAGCATATTCTGGACTTAAAGTGCAGCAAAACATTAACTTCAGCCACCAATGTTCAGATTGGAATATGGATTGTAAATTAACTTTAAAATGCAGCTCTGAACAATGGGTTCTTAAGAGCCGTGAATGGTAGTTAATTGGAAGGCCAGACAATACTGATTTAAAATTCATTTGGGAGTCTGTAGAGTGAATGCAAAGAAGGAGGGATGAAAGTTATATGTAATTCATTGTAGGTACATTGTAAATATAGAATTGTCCTTTGATCTTTAGCATATGAAATGTCATGTAATGTTGGGTTGAGCAGGCCTCTTTCTCCAAAAAGGGTCTCAAGGTAATGCCTGCTGTGTTTCATTTTGCTGACTAAAAGACTACTCCATATCTACCAGCTACATCTCTCCGGTGATTTTCATGCAACAACAGCCTGTAATATATAAAGTTATCACTGCAGTTTAAATGCATTACATTGATTGCTACCAAAATCAATATCCTTTGTAAGTCTGGTCTCCATTTCAAATCATCCTCCATCTTTTGCTTCTACTCTGCTTGCGCAAAGTAGAATTTCTGGTATTTGAACTATTACCTTCCTCCTTCCTCTTCTCCCACTACCAACATAGTGGTCTTTCTTTTGAGTATTCTGTTGCTCCTCCCTCTCATGTTGATGGCCCAGAAAAACAAGTCCCCTTCTTTACAAGAGAAAGAGCTCCCTTGAAACTTAGGTGCAGATACAGTTGTCTATCTATCTCTAAAAGAAAACTTGCATGGTGAGTGAGATAGTGAGTCAGATCTCATGGTATAAAACGGGGAAGCAGGCTCAAAAGATATACATCTATGTTTGAAAGAACTCCAAACCAGGGGAACGAGTGGACCAAACACCATACTCTAGAGGCTAAGGTCACACACAGCTTCTCCTGCAAAAGGCTTAGGTGAGGGCTACTTGGTTCTGTCTATAGAAGACTGCTGAAGTACATTCAGAATCAGATACATGAGACATCAGCTGCTTCTTCCTGGCGAATATTCAACCTCTTCAGTATTGTTGGATCAGCACTCACCGAGGCAAATGAGAAGTCACTGCTCACTGTCACTGGAGATAGAGTCATCAGGCATAACGTTGCCCAGATCTCACTGCAGGTGGCACAAACTGTCTCACTCTATGGGCAATAGTGTTAATGCTCAAGTTTCTTGGTCAAAAAGAACATTAATTAACAGAAGCATTCTAGCCATTGTCCCTATAAGACAACCTGCCTTGATCTCTTCCCTCCATCGTCTCCTATCTGCCACTTCTTTCTCAGGATTTATGGCTATGATTCTGCCTGTTGTTCTGTGCTAAGCAGAAGCAGGTCTCAAGAATCTGTACGGCAGTCTGCAGACATTGGGCCTTTGGCTCCTTCCACTTTGCTATCAAAAGACCTGACTGGTAACTGGAATTGGTTGACAGCTTCTGACCTATAATCTATGAGGCAATCATGATGTTGGTAAGCTTAGCTGAGTGAACTCAGGATGAATAAATCATTCAAACTTCTCCCATCCACTTCATTCCACGAACATCTCCCTGGGATTGCAAAGGCAGCGACAATACTTACAGTTCTGCTGCAACTCAAGACTCCTGTGTGAAGACTTTACGAGCAACTCCTGTACCATGGGAAGCCATTATGGCAGTCCTGATACTTACAGTATTTGCTACCTTTCTATCTTGATTGGATTACCTCCATTATTTCCCTTGGCAGCATCAGATAGCCTGCTGTAAAAAGTGACTTAAACATTCTGCAAGTGGGCCAGAGGCAGACAAACTGAAGGCCTCTGTGACCATCACTCTGACTGACAGAGCAGTCACAGCACTCTGTGACTACATGGCTCAGACCTCTGGAATACTTGTTTGCAAAACATTGTACCATAGCTCCCAAAATATAATAGGAAGATTGGCCTTCGAGGCCTGACCTTTCCCTTCCTCCTCTGTTTCCTGCTTTTACCAATGACATGACCTGGACCTTGAACATTCTGTTGCTCTTCCCTCTAATGCTGTTGACCCAGCAGGGCAACTGAAGTCCCTTTCCTTTCAAGAGAAAGGATTCCTGTATAATAACTGCCTTATTGTCTGGAGGACACTCCGAGAGCACAGTTCTCTTAACTTAACAACCTCTCAATCAATAATAAAAAGAATTGTCAGGTAATTGAAGACCACTTTAGGTGGCCAAATTGGTTGTGTGGATGTTAGGAGTGAGAGTGTGGTGGGTAGTTCCTGTTGCTAAGGCTTGCTTTCCAGTATATGGTTACCATATTTTCTTCAGTGGATAAGCTGATTCCAATTTAGCCTGGTGAATAGAAAATCAGTTTTTCAGGAGACCACGCATCGCCAATGGCTACTTTGTATAATCTTGACACATGTTCAGAACACATGCAATGGTGTGTTAATTGCTTCAACCAGTAGGACCAGTAATATACTGTGTATAATATAATATAATAGTATAATATAATGGCCTGTACTGTGCTCTACTGCTCTATGTTCCATTTATATGGGAGGCAGGGTTTAAGGGTAGGTACAACATTGTGGACCAAAGGGCCTATACTGTGCTGTACTGTTTTATAATAATAATACTTGACATCTCCAATGTACATTCAAGAAGGTAAGGTCACTGCTGTTTGATAGATAGAAGCTCAGTCAGGTTTATTGCCTTAAATCTTGCTCCTTTGGTGAAAGGTGATGCTGTTACACTGGAGGTGGTAACGTATTTCAACACTGATAACCATTTAGCTGAGAGCTGCGTTCCAAGATAAAGAAAATGATCCAGGTTTTCCAGGATCATTCCAAAAGCACTTTCAATGATATATCATTGAAATCCTCTGAATCCATTGGCAAGGCAGGTGATCTGAAGTCAGTGTTCTTTCCCAGGGCAGCATCTCCATGAATGAGGCTCTGATCTTGTTCAATAGATATGGTAGTTGTTGAGGGGAGCATTGTTTGGTGACAGAGGGGAGCAAGGGTGATACCTTATTTTACATGACTGAAACCAGACTTTAGAAAGAAATACACTATTCTGAGATTCATCCTGGGAGACAGGAAAAAATAATTTGTTATCAAGGTCCCTTTGGAAAGAACATCAGAGCTGCCGCATATCAAGGGGGCCACTGGTCAACATCTTCTTCAGCAGCAGCGAGTAATAGGCTGGTAGACGACACTAACTACTCGCTCGCCTTCCGCACTCACCTCCCTGTTTTCAATTTTTCTCGACGCTTTAATCACTGTGATCAGCGTGAAGTTGAGTCGATCATAGGCTTTCTAAGCTTCTTGGCCTCGAGGTCGGTCACCTTCCGGAACCTTCTCAGAGACAGCAAAGCACCAGATCACTCAATCAACCCAAAAACAAACCTTCAAACTGTAGCTCACAGTCTCCAACAGTGCCAGAAATGCATTTAAAATACAAATAAGATGCAAAAGAAGTGAAAGAAAAATTTTCGTGGACCATTTGGAGAACGTCACTCATGGTAGATTTGTTCACTGATGCCATTGTTGGCATCTGTTGCACTAAAAATGTGATGTTACGTCATCTAATTTTTGATCCTGTTTTCCCTATTGCAAATGACAAATGAACAGATTGCTGAGGTTAAAAAAATATTTACTTCAATAATACCTGTATTTACCGTATAAGCATTTGGTACTCTGGATAGGAGAGTACCTATCTTGCCTTCTTCTGTCTTTACAAGACAGGTGACCCAAGCCATTATCGACACTCTTCAGAGATTGTCTGCCTGGCATCAGCGGTCGCATAATCAGGACTTGTGATATGCACCAGCTGTTCATACAATCATCCACCACCTGCTCCCATATCTTCACATGACCCAGATCGGGGGCTAAGCAGGTGCTACACCTTGCACAAGGGTGACCTGCAGACTAGTGAAGGGAAGGAGTGCCTTACACCTCCTTTGGTAGAGACGTTTCTTTACCCTGCCTCCCAGAATGACCTGATAGAAATCCCAATTGGCACCAACTTAGAAAAAGTGTCTCCACCTAAGAGATTAATCAAAACTGGGGGCCATAAATAAAAAAAAGGAATATAGAACATAGAGCTTGCTGCCACAAGGAATGATGGTTCAAAGGTTTGTTTTGTTGTCAAGGTATACATGTACAATACATCTCTGATATTCGTCTTCTCCAGATAGCCATGAAATACATTAAAACCAAGGGAGTTGTTGAATGAAAATACATCAGCAGCTCCCAACCCTGGCACAAAAAAAGAAAAAGAAACAAAACTTTCAAAACTCAAAACTGCCCCACCCCTTCCTTGTAGAAACAATTAACAGACCCCATCTCCGGTTTTCTCCACATGGCAGCTCATGTTCTAGGTCCTCTCTGGACACAGCAGAGCACTAGATCTTACAATCAAATTCCAGATTTCACGTCACAGGCTCCAACAGTTTCTGTGACACAATCAAGACAAAAAGAACAAGCAGAAGACGTAGAAAGTGAAATAATTGAAGAGATTGGCTACTTAGAGGATGCCGCCCGAGGAATCATTGTTTGCTGGCGCCATCCACCTGATAGCCAATCTCTTCAATTATTTCACTACAGAGATATACTTAAAAGGGAAAATAAGATAAACTGATTGAAGAAATAGGAATGGGATGGAAGGAAAAGACACTGAATTTAGATGATGGGAGAACACTTATGTGGATCAGTTACCTGGAACTATAATATTTTACTCTGTAGCCTGTATGTAAACATTAAATATTAAAAGACCATGCAAGGTTAATCAGACACACTTTTTCCCCTCCAATTCCTTACATAAATGCAGTCCTCAAATTATTCTTCTAATTAGTGTCATTACTGTGTCAGATAATGATGTTAGGAGATGGATCTGTAGTTCCCCGGTTAGGTTCTTCCCCTTTCTTGCATATAAACACTACATGAGCTTATTTTGCGTCCACATTCATTGACTTGCTCAGGATGATTGATAACACTTCATAATTTCTGTGTCCCTCAATCACTTAGCTCCCAACTAAAAAAATTCTGAGAGAGTTGAGGTCACATTGTAAATACAAAGGCAAATCTAATAATTTATCGACCACCATCTTACATTTCACCAGGGGCATCTGTCTTCACCAAAAAATCTACTCAGTGATGAGATGATGATGATAATATGTAAATTTGGGGTGACAGCGTGCAATGTGATGTGATAATCAATGCTGTAAATGCCCACTAGACTGCTGCATTGACCCATTGTGGTCGACGCGTGCCAAAAGTTTTTGAAGAAGGATAGATAGTATGTTGAAAACATTAGTCACAGGTATTATTATCCTCTGTACATTTATTTCATAATATATATAGTATACTGTCAGAAATATATCAAGTGTAATATAATTATTTTGTATTAAATTTGCTTTAATATTTTTAATTGTTTAAAAGTTGTTTACTTTTTAATTGATTTATATTATTAACAATTTCAAATGCTTAACAATTATTAAGCATTTAAAAGTGAATGCTTTTGAATATTAATGAACTTCAAAAACATTTGTAAGAATATAAGAAACAACCATCAGTAGGCAAAATCGAATTCAGAAGCATTCAAAATTTTTGAAATTTTTGACAGCTGGCAAAGCCTGGGAGCATGTCTGATCAAGATGCGAGAGTTTTCTCATCCAGTCCTGATTATCACATTGTACAAGTCCTGACTGAGCAATTTCTAGTAGCTAGCCAATAATGCAGACAGATCTGCAGAAGAAATTCCATACAGATACATCAGTAAAACATGCTGGAAGGAAGGACTATCTGAAAGGAAGTGTATTTTGCATATTCGTTTCAGGTAGAGGAACAAAAGGGACCCAAACACAGAAATAGAAGGTACTTCACACCTTCTCCCAACTTCTATCTTCAACCTTCCACCTCCCACCTTCCAAGCCTTTTCTCTCATGTTCTAACTGATCTATATCTTAATATTGAAGTTTAGAAGAATGAGGGGAGATCGCATTGATAATTATACTTTGTATTTCAGAGGGTCCAAAGGAGGTTCATGAGAATGACTTGGGAATTAAACTTGGGAATTAAGATTTCACAGCTCCGGGCCTGTACTCACTAGAGTTTAGAAGAATGGGGTAGTTCTTATGGAGCCCGATTGAATAATGAAAGGCCTAGATAGGGTGATATAGAAAGGATGTTTCGGGACCATTTTTGAACTATTTTCAAAACCTTTGATTTGCTGTTAAAGTACAGATATTGGCTAATAATATATTTCACTATATGATAAGGTTTTTTTTCCTTTTTTCTTTCTTTACGAAACAGCTTCGATCTTAGTAGTGGGCTTAGATTTTTTTTTGTATAATAAATTATCATATTTCAATATTATGATTTAATTTAATTTACATGAATATAAGGTAATGAGATCGCAAGTGTGATTCAAATATAATGTATTTGGTATTATTTTATCTTTTTTTACTTATAATATGCTGTATATCTTCATGTACTCTGTATTCTTCTATGTAGAAATTAATAAAAAATATTGAAAAAGAAAAGGAAAGGATGTTTCCTATAGGGGTGGGGGAGGGGAGGGGGAAGTCTACGACCAGAGAGCACTTTCCTTTAGAACAGGAATGAGAAGGGTGTCAGGTTCTTGATTGGTCAGGATGTCAAAGGTTTCAGGGAGAAGGCAGGAGAATGGGATTAAGAGGGATGATAGATCAACCATGATGGAATGGCAGAGCAGACTCAATGGGCCAAATAGCCTAATTCCACACCTATGTCTTATGGTCCTCTGCTTTTCATAGTCTCATTGCTTTCTAAAGACTTTGCTAACAATTGCTAATGATCTTAATTTTGAACTTTTCAGTTGAGCTAGCCCCCTTTGTCCAGTTTCCCTTTGGCCCATTCATCCACCATATTTATTTGAAGGAGGAAGTTGCAGATGTGCATTGCAGTGTATGATGACTTTCTTCCTGTTCTCACCGCTCAATAGACTAACTCTAATTTTAAAAAATATATGCAGACAAAACTAGAGTGGAAGAGGAAGACTTCAATTGAGCAGTCAGATGAGAAAAAAATAACAAACACAAAATTTTGAAGGATCCCTGATATGTTGTCTTACATAATTTCCTTCAATCATCCTAAATACCTCAGCTAGATCATTATTTAATTTTCTCTATAGCAGAAGCTGAGGCATATTCATACAAATAACTCTTTTCACATTTCTGAAATAATTTTAAAACACTGCCATTCTAAAATATACATGAAACCTTTGGTGAGTATCTGTTTACTGTGTTGTAGGAGACTCAGATGATTATGTAGCCCCCTTACCTTCATCACATGTTTGCTAAATTGTCAACAAATATTACAGTTCGCTGAAAGATTCTTAGCTTTTATACAATCTTTCTCTTCAAACATGTACACTTGTGAGAATGCATTCACAGGCATGGTTAATAAACATCTGATTGGAGCCATTGTTAGGACATATTCTGGAGTTCAGGTATATAGCAAATATTAACTTCACCAGCAACCAACCTTGGATGTGGACTGCAGATTGAATTTAAAATGCAGTTCAGAACAATTAGACCTCAGATGCCTATATCTGCATGAATGCAGTCTAGAGTCAGTGGCAATTAACATACATTTTGGGTGTCAGGAATGTGGATGCTAGGAAGAAGGTGTTTGCAAACTCTATGTAATTCAAAGGAAGCATTACAGATACATTGTCCTGCTGTTACCTTTAATCTTTAGCAGACAAAAATGTCATGTGATATTGGGATGAGTGGGCCTCTTCCTCCAAGAGTGTCTCAATACATTGCTTGCTGCTCGCTTTTGCTGAGAAAGGCACTTCTATTTCCACTAGCTCCAGTGTCTCTCTGGTGACTTTGTTCATGTCTCAACAGCCATAATGCAAAATCTGTAACTAAACTGATGAAAGCCAGTAACCAGAAAGTTCTGACCTTGAAGACTGAATGGGCAGATTGAAGATAAACCTATTAATTTCAATCTCCCATTGGCAGTGAACCTTGTTGAGGGTAGGCTTTTAACCGAGCTGCTATGAGGAGATGTAGTGAAGTGGGAGAGGAAATTCCAATGCTCCTGAGCAAAATGGATGAGGCAGGAATGTCCAATGTTTTACTATATGATTGTTTATCAGAATATGAACACAATGGTTGTCAACTATGATTTTATTAAGTTTATATAATTACTATAACATAATTTTAGAAATTTCTGTTCAAGGAAACTAAATTTGTAAACCTTGAGTAATGAACATTGGATAACGAATGGATAATTCTAGGCAATTGTGCTCTTTTTAACTGAAGGATTTCTGCACAGGGATTGAATTACATCTATGACTTAATTTTAATGAAAAATGAAAACTAATTGAAAACTGAGGAACTGAAGTGAGCGACAGTTTTGTTCTTAGTTCTCTGCGTATCTAATGTGCATTTGTGGAACGAAACAGAAGATACCAGAAACATTCACCAGGTCAGGCAGTCTTTGTGGAAGGAGAAAGCTAATTGACTTTTCTGCCTAACCTGCTGAGTGTTCCATTCATTTTCTGTTTTGTTTTTCCAATTTTCATTATTTTTGATTTTCTTAAACATAAGTAAAATCATGTCCGTATGCAAAGGCATTCAGTATCTTGCAATATCAGCCAGCTGGTACTTGCATTATATCCATTTGTGACAGCTCAGTTTGCAGAACACTCTTGCAGGAGTGACCTTCATTGATTCCTAAAAATTGCACTGGGATTCAACAACCCGTGAAAGAGATTTATTTTCAAATTTAATCATGTCCTACCCAAAAAAGCTTTACAAAAGTGAAAAAATGTCAAGTCTTTAAGTTAGAACATAGAACATAGAAGAACATAGAAAGGTACAGCATAGTTCAGACCCTTTGGCCCACAATGTTGTGTCGACTTTTTAAGCTACTCTAAGACCAGTCTAACCTTTCCCTCCCACATAGCCCCCATTAATCTTTCATCCACGTGGCTATCTAAGCTTTTAAATGTCTCTAATACATCAAATCTACCATCAATTAATTCCACACATCCACCCCTCTCTATTTTTAAAAACAAACTACCTTTAGTGTCCCAACTATTCTTTCATCTAATCACCTTAAAATTATGCCCTTTTGTATTAGGCATTTTTACCTTGAGAAAAAGTTTCTGCTCTCTACTCAATCCATGCCATCTTATACATGTCTATCAAGTCACCTCTCATCCTCCTTCGCTCCAAAGAATTATTAAGAAGGAAGAGTGCTGGAAAGAAGGAAAGGAATGTCTGTCATGGGATGGAGACCAAGAAAGACCGAATGCTGAGAAGGAAAGATGAATTACCACTGGTCCACCTGGACAAGACATACATAGAAAGAGGATGAGAGCTATTATATCTGGTGCTAAGAGTGTGGCCTCCTCTACATCGGTGAGACCCAACATAGATTGGAGGACAGCTTTGTCGACCACCTTCACTCTGTCTGCAAAAAGCAGGATTTTCCAGTGGCCTATCTTTTTAAGTCTAATTCCCATTCCCATTATGTTATGTAAGTCCATTGCCTTTCTACTGCCAAGATAAGGCCACTCTCAGGGTGGAGGAGCAACACCTCATATTCGCCTGAGAAGCCTTCAACCTCAAAGGACAAGCATCAATTTCTCTAACTTCTGGTAATTACTCCCCCTCTTCCTTCCCTCTTCTACTATTCCCCATTATGGCTCTCCTCTCATCTGTTCTCTTCTCCTTACCTGCCTATCACCTCCCTCTGGTGTCCCTTCTCTTTCCCTTTCTCCCATAGCCTACTCTCCTCTCCTATCAGATTCCTTCTTCTTCAGCCTTTTATTTTATCCAGTTATCACCACATAGCCCCTTTGTTCACCATCCCTTCCCCACCCACCTACTTCACCCCACCTATCACCTTCTAGCTTGTACTCCTCCCACTTCCCCAAACATCTTATTCTAGTTTCTTCCCCCCCGCCCCCCGCTTTCTTTCCAGTCCTGATGAAGGGTCTCAGCCCAAAACATCCGCTCTTTAGTCATTTCCATAGATTCTGCCTGACCTTTTCAGGGTCCTCCAGCATTTTTTGTGTATTACTCTGGACTTCCAGCATCTGTAGAATCTCTTGTGTTTTTGAGCGGAACCAGACAACGGGATTGGAATATAGAAAACATGGCAATACCAGAAATCTGATGGAAAATTCTGGAGATACTCAGCAGCTCAGGCAGCATTTGTGGAGAGTGGAACAGAGATCATTTAGCCTCTCTGTTCACCACCCCTTCTCTAATCACCTACCTTCATCCCATCTATACCTTTAAAGTCATTTAAAGTCATTGAAAGGCCAACAACCTGAACTACTTGGCATTATTTCTCTCACCACAGAAATTTGGGCCACAGCTATGCCTGCTTTTTGTTGGCCATACAGAGCAACCCATGTTCCAAGCCTTCCCCAGTAATGTTCCCCTAACCTTCCTGTGCTACATTAATGAATTCATTGGTGCTGCTTCATGTACCCATGCTAAGCTCATCATCAACTTTGCCTTCAACTTCCACCTTGACATTAAATTCACTTGGTCCAACTCTGACACCTCCATCCCCTCCCGTGATCTATATGTCTCCATCTCTGGAGACAAACTGTCAACTGACATTTTTTACAAACCTGTAGATTCCCATGGTTATCTCAACTATATCTCTTCCCACCCTAAATCCTGTAAAATCCCTTTTCTCAGTTTCTTTGCCTCTGTTCCCAGGATGAGGCTTTCCTTTCCAGAATATCAGAAATATCCTGCTTCTTTAAAAAGCATTTTTTCCCTTCCTCCACCATTGATGCTTCCTCACACACATCTCCTCCATTTCCCAACCTCATACTCACCACATCTTCCCATTGCCTTAACAGTGTTAAAGTTCCTTTTCTCCTTACCTACTACCCCATGAGCCTCCACATCCAACGCATCATTCTCTTCAACTTCTGCCACCTCCAAAGGGATCCTACCACCAAACTATCTTTACTCTCCCCCATTTCTCCTTCTGCTGGGATCCCTCCCCCTCTGATTCCCTTGTCCATTAATCCCTCCCCTCTAATCTCCCTCCAGGCACCTATCCCTGAAAGCGGCCAAAGTGCTACACCTGCCCATTCATCTCCTCCCTCATTTCCATTCAAGGCCCTAAACAGTCCTTTCAGGTGAGGCAACACTTCACCTGCAAATCTGTGGTCGTGTCTTGTGTCCAGTGCTCCCGACGTGGCCTCATCTGCATTGATATTATATAGGCATCCGTTAGTCTCATGAGACTAACCCCCGAGATTTGCACGTTGGAAATTTTCCGGGGCGTAGGCCTGGGCAAGATTGTATGGAAGACCAGCAGTTGCCCATGCTGCAAGTCTCCCCTCTCCAAACCACTGTTGTTGTCCAAGGGAATGGGATTAGTACCCATACAGCTTGGCACCGGTGTCGTCGCAGAGCAATGTGTGGTTAAGTGCCTTGCTCAAGGACACACATGCTGCCTCAGCCAAGGCTCGAACTAGCGACCTTCAAATAAGTAGACGAACACCTTAACCACTTGGCCACATGCCAACACCTGCATTGATAAGACCTATCATAAATTGGGGGACTGCTCCATCGAGCACCTCCACTCCATCTGCCAAAAGTGGAATTTCCTAGTGACCAAACATTTTAATTCCAATTACCATTCCCATTTCAACATAAGACCATAGGACAAAGGAGCAGAAGTCAGCCATTCGGCCCATCGAGTCTACGCCGCCATTTTATCATGAGCTGATCCATTCTCCCATTTAGTCCCACTCCCCCGCCTTCTCACCATAACCTTTGATGCCCTGGCTACTCAGATACCTATCAATCTCTGCCTTAAATACACCCAATGACTTGGCCTCCATTGCTGCCCGTGGCAACAAATTCCATAGATTCACCACCCTCTGACTAAAAAAATTTCTTCGCATTTCTGTTCTGAAAGGGCGCCCTTCAATCCTGAAGTCATGCCCTCTCGTACTAGACTCGCCCATCATAGGAAACAATTTTGCCACATCCACTCTGTCCATGCCTTTTAACATTCGAAATGTTTCTATGAGGTCTCCCCTCATTCTTCTAAACTCCATGGAATACAGTCCAAGAGCGGACAAACGTTCCTCATATGTTAACCCTCTCATTCCTGGAATCATTCTAGTGAATCTTCTCTGTAAATGTCAGTCCATGGCCTCCTCTTGTGCCACAATGAGGCTACCTTCAGGGTAGAGGAGTAAGTTGTTACTTATCGTCTGTGTAGTCTCCAACTTGATGGCATGAAAGTTGATTTCTCCTTCCGGTAAAAAACTTTCGTGCCATCAATTTGGAGACTTGATTCAGCCCACTGACGCCTAAGCACAACGATTAGTGTAGTCTTCCCTCTGCTTGATGTTATCACACTAACAGAAAATCTAGCAGTGTTCCTATATCTCAGGCAAACTGATTTTTTACAAAGAAGCGCAAATATGTGAAATGTTGTATGTAGCCAGTTAACTATGTTAATTAGAGTGTAAATGCTTTGAGTTACAGATATTCTGTATCTTGAGCTCTTTTTATTTAAACTACATTTTATTTTCAGTCTCCGAGACCCTCTGGCTTTCCTTTGCATTTTCAGAAAGATTACTCAATTATCTTCTGACTTTCCATTGAATATATGTTTTTCATGTAAATATTGCTAAACTAGTGAGCAGCTTTGAAAATAAATTATGAGTCTGACTACAGCAGTACACAAACTTGGATATTTTCTCTGTGAGTTTGAGATTTTCATCCCAGATTCCTCTCCCTCAACATTTTGTGAAAATGATCCACCCTGTTTCCTGGAAAAAACATTACCGAGAGCAGAGATGACAAAATGAGTCAAGAATGTTTTTTTTTTGTTAACCTTGCATAGATGAGGAAGTTTTCTAAAGTGAACCATTCACTCTGTACTTATTTATATGGTATGGTTGCACTGATTATTTGTTTGACATTAACATACATTCATTCATATTATTCCTCACAGTAATATGGCCTCCCACCCTCGATGTTTAAATTCCAAGATATACTTAGGATGTTAATTCAGGACATTTTAGAAACTGGCAAGCTTTCACTTTAAAAAAACAGGAGAGGTCGCATCTTGGCCAGCAATAAAGTATGGTAAGTGCTGTTGCAGTTGGAGGCAGCTCGTTAACTCACAAGTGCCAATGTATTCTATTTATAACAAATTCTATTTATAATGCTTCCAAGTACAGTATGTCTTCAACAGAAAAGAAAACATATTTAATGAGTAGCTTTTGCTGGCTTTGCAACCCAGGAAAATCTTGAGTAGCTGTCTGTTGATGCTACTTTGTCATGCAAGTGGAAATATGATTTTTACTGTCAGTGGTATTTTTCCACATAAGTGTTAGAAATAAAGAATATGTCATGGCCAGCACTGAGATAATGATAAATATCCCCACAAATAAGGCTGACCGGATAACTTATGAGCAACAAAATCATGAGTGAATTATGGCCGGCCACACAAGTGGAGATATTTATCACAGTTCCCTGTTGGCAGGACATATTCTATTCATCCTATTTCTTTAAAATATAATTTTACCTTTTTTATATTATCATGAACAAAATATTTCAACCGTTCCCTAACCACACATGTGGAATACATTCCAGTAATAAATAGGCTACACTATGCTATGTGAAAAAAAAGAAATAAATGCAATTGATGGTAATACATGAAAGTTTTTTGAAGAGCTGGTGTAAAATTCACAGAACAATGTTTAAGGTTGAAGGAAATGAATAATTGCCAGGAAATTGCTGTTTCCATGATGTCATATATATACAACTTGACATTTGATTAAGTGAGGATGCAAACACAATAGACTTCCTCAATCACTTGTACTGCCGTTCATCACAGACAGGCAATGGTCCCCATTAGAATGGAGGGAAAGCCTAAATTGTAATGAGATTTCTGCTGTGCACACCTATTACTAAAATGACCAGTATACAAGTTGGGTTGCTTTTATTGGAGTATTGAATGAATTGAGAGAAAATTAGTAAATCTTAGACACCCTATCTAGCTCTAAATTGTATATGATTTTTTAAATATAAATATCTTTAATCTATGTTTTTTATGTCACCACCTCCAGAAGAGTTCAGGGTTTTGCATCATTACACACTAACAGCAATTCAAAATATATACATTAACATAACACTTTATTGTAGAAAACCTCCCAAGGACCTTTACAGGAGTGCTATCAAACTAAATTTGACACTGATCCTCATAAAATAAGAGCAGAGCAAATGCCCAAAAATTTGATCAAAGAGGCAAATTTTAGAGAGCTCCCTAAAGGAAGGGAGGTGGAGGAAAAAAATCACCTTGAGTATTTGTAGGTGAAGGGATAGCTAGCAACTAAACATCTATTATAGAGAGAGTGGCTGGAAACCTTGAATTAGAGCAATGATATTACAAAGGTAGGAACTAGAAGAGAGGGACTTAAAGATCTTAAAATGAGGATGTTAAATTGAATTATTGTAGGGGAGTGAACATAGGATGATGAGACCTTGAGTAAGGCAGGAATTTGGCTGCAGAATTGAGATTATCTCAGAGAAGAGTGGACACAAGCTTACGAAAGGTTCAAAAAACTACGTAAGGATAAAGATCTAGAAAATTATAAAGCTAGCTGGAAGGAGCTTAAGAATGAAATTAGGAGAGCCAAAAGGGGCCATGAGAAGGCCTTGGCGAGCAGGATTAAGGAAAGCCCCAAGGCATTCTACAAGTATGTGAAGAGCAAGAGGATAAGACGTGAGAGAATAGGACCAATCAAGTGTGACAGTGGAAAAGTGTGTATGGAACTGGAGGAGGTAGCAGAAGTACTTAATGACTACTTTGCTTCAGTATTCACATGGAACAGGACCTTGGCTACTGTAGGGATGACTTACGGTGGACTGAAAAGTTTGAGCACATAGACATTAAGAAAGAGGATGCACTGAAGCTTTTGGAAAGCATCAAGTTGGATATGTCACTGGGATCAGACGAAATATATCCCAGGCTACTGTGGGATGTGAGGGAGAAGATTGCTGAGTCTCTGGCAATGATCTTTGCATCATCAGTAGGGATGGGAGAGGTTCCAGAGGATTGGAGGGTTGCAGATGTTGTTCCATTATTCAAGAAAGGGAATAGAGATAGCCCAGGAAATTACAGACCAATGAGTCTTACTTCAGTGGCTGGTAAGTTGATGGAGAAGATTCTGAGAGGGAGGATTTATGAACATTTGGAGAGGCAGAATATGATTAGGAATAGTCACCGTGGCTTTGTCAAAGGCAGGTCATGTCTTACGAGCCTGACTGAATTTTTTGAGGATGTGACTAAACACATCGATGAAGGTAAACCAGTAGATATAGTGTATATGGATTTCAGCAAGGCATTTGATAAGGTACCCCATGCAAGGCTTATTGAGAAAGTAAGGAGGCATGCGATCCAAGGGGACATTGCTGTGTGAATCCAGAACTGGCTTGCACACAGAAGGGAAGGAGTGGTTGTAGATGGGTCACATTCTGCATGGAGGTTGATGACCAGTGGTATGGCTCAGGGATCTGTTCTGGGACCCCTTCTCTTCCTGATTTTTATAAATGACCTGGATGAGGAAGTGGAGGGATGAGTTAGTAAATTTGCCAGTGACACAAAAGTTAGGGGTGTTGTGGATAGTGTGGAGGGCTGTCAGAGGTTACCGCAGGACATTGATAGGATGCAAAACTGGGCTGCGAAGTGGCAGATGGAGTTCAACACAGATAAGTGTGTGGTGGTTCATTTTGGTAGGTCAAATATGATGGCAGAATATAGCATTAATGTTAAGTCTCTTGGCAGAGTGGAGGATCAAAGGGATCTCGGGGTCCAAGTCCATAGGACACTTAAAGCTGCTGTGCAGGTTGACTGTGTGGTTAAGAAGGCATACAATGCATTGGCCTTCATCAACTGTGGGATTGAGCTTAAGAACCGAGAGGTAATGTTACAGCTATATAGGACCCTGGTCAGGCCCCACTTAGAGTACTGTGCTCAATTCTGATCACTTCAATACAGGAAGGATGTGGAAACTATAGAAAGGGTGCAGAGGAGATTTACAAAGATGTTGCCTGGATTGGTGAGCATGCCTTATGAGAATAGGTTGAATGAACTTGGTCTTTTCTCCTTGGAGCGACAGAGAATGAGAGGTGACCTGATAGAGGTGTATAAAATAATGGGAGGCATTGATCCTATGGATAGTCAGAAGCTTTTTCCCAGGGCTGAAATGGCTAACTTGAGAGAACACATTTGTAAGGTGCTTAGAAGTAGGTACAGAGGAGATGTCAGCGGAATGGGCTGCCAGCGACAGTGGTGGAGGAGGATACAATATGGTCTCTTAGATAGGTACATGGAACTTACGGGTAACCTGAGGTAATTTCTAAAGTGAGTGTATGTTCGGCACAGCATTGTGGGCCTAAGGGCCTGTTTTGTATTGTAGGTTTTCTATGCTTCTATGTTTCTACAACTTTGGAGGCAATGCAGTGATGCATCTGAGTGCAAGAAATATGGAAGTAGGTGAAACACAGGAAGGTAAGGAATGTCCTGATAAAGGGTCTCAGCCCTAAACGTCAACTGATTACTTTTTTCTACAGATGCTGACTGGCCTGCTGAGTTCTTCCGGCATTTTGTGTGTGTTGCAATGGTAAGGAGAGTTGTAGTAGTACTGTTCAACTGAAAGAGAACTGACTAATTGCTGTGCTTATAATACTAGATTAAGAAAGGTGGAAGAAGTCTCCTGTGAACTATAAACACTAACATACATTGCTAGTTGCTGGGCCAAATATCCTGCTGTAAATTGTACTTATTTTACACGCTATGCATTTTCCAGCAGTTTTATATTATTAAGGAAAATTTAAGGGTAAAAGGTGCTTGATATGGATTGTATGTTACATTAAATGTACAATACAGAAACAGTTCCATCCTGGAATTCTAGCCTATCTTTACAGACCTTTCCATCAATCCCAATACACAAAACTTTCTATTGTTTTATTTTCAGTGTGATCATTTGGTTTCACTTTAAATACATCAGCATTATTTTCCTCAATACTAGCAGGTAAGTGCAATTATGAAGAAAGCAAGGCAGCGCCTCCACTTCCTTAGGAGTTTGTGGAGATTCATCATGACACCTAAAACTTTGACAAAAATGTTATAGATTTGTAGTGCAGACTATAATGACTGGTTGCAGCACAGCCTGGTATGGAAGCACCGATGCCCTTGAATGGAAAAGCCGACTAAAAAAGTAGTGGATTCAGCCCAGACCATCACAGGTAAAGCCCTCCCAACCACTGAGATCATCTACATGAAACACTATTGTAGGAAAGCAGCGTTCAACGTCGGGCATTCCCATCACCCAGGTCATGTTCTCTTCTTGCTGCTGTCATCAGGGAGAGGGTACAAGTTTCTCAGGACTTGACCACCAGGTTCAAGAACAGTTACTACCCCTCAGCCATCAGGCTCTTGAACAAAAGGGGATAGCTTCACTCAACATCACTTGCCCCATTATTGACATGTTCCAACAAAAAAATGGTTTCACTTTCAAAAACTCTCATCTCATGTTCTCATTATTTATTGCTATTTATTTATAATTGCACTTCCACAGTTTGTTGTCTTCTGCACTCTAGTTGATCAGTTGGTCAGTTTTTCATTGATTCTGTTATTGTTACTACTCTATAGATTTGTTGAGTATGCCCAAAAGATAAATTAATCTCAGGGTTGCATATAGTGACATATCTACTTTGATAATGAATTTTTTAGATTAGATTAGATTGTGAGGACACTCAGTCCTCGTTTATTGTCATTTAGAAATGCATGCATTAAACAATGATACAATGTTCCACCAGAGAGATATCACAGAAACACAGGACAAACCAAGATTAAAACTGACAAAACCACATAATTATAACATACAATTACAACAGTGCAAAGCAATACCATAATTTGATAAAGAACAGACCATGGGCACGGTAAAAAAAAGTCTCAAGTCCCGATAGCCCCATCATCTCATGCAGACGGTAGAAGGGAGAAACTCTCCCTGCCATGAACTTCCAAGTGCCGCAAACTTGCCAATGCATTGGAAGCACCCAACTGCAGTTGACTCTGAGTCCGTCCGAAAACTTCGAGCCTCCGACCAATCCTCCGACACCAAGCACTGAGCGCCATTCTCTGCCGAGCGCTTCGACCCCGCCCCGGCTGCCGAGAAACAAGCAAAGCCGAGGACTCGGGGCCTTCCCCTCCGGAGATTCTGGATCACACAGTAGCAGCGGCAGTGAAGCAGGCATTTCAGAAGTTTCACCAGATGTTCCTCCGTGCTCTCAAGGCTGTCGCCATCAAATCAGGATTGTGCATGGCACCCTACTTGATAGATAACAGATATCATCATCACCGGAGTGGCCACTGCAAGCTGTGTTGCGTCGCTTTCTTCTCCTCCCATTACTTTGAACTTTGAATTTTTTTGAACTTTGGAGTAGGCAATCCATATTCTCATCAGGTAAATAAGCTTCATGAATGACTTTCTTCTCTTTATGATATTGCCATCATTTATTGAAGCATTGTCACCTCATCCACCCTATCAAACCTTAACCTATCCAGCATCACTGGAAAGTTAATTCATGTTGCCATAGCCTCTATGGACTTCATTTATTGAATTATTTCATCCAGTGCTTCTCAGTCTCTAAAGTTCAACAAAAATAATTATTACTTTTGTTTATATTGGATTTGGCATTATTACTTCAACAGTTATAAAAGTCTCATTCAATTGGCTGGAAATTGTGCTTCAAGATTATTTCCAGTAAAATTAAAACCAAATTCTAGCTGATATTGTCTGGAGTTCAAGGATGAGGGAAGATCACTGGAGACAGACATATGAATAAGAATTATCTAAAAAGATTACAAATGGTTGCTGATGTCATACTTGCTTAGCATATGTGTATTTATTTCCATAAATGTGAGGAATATTTATTTTACTTTCCTTAAGAAGGTGGTGGTAAGCCACTTTCATGAACTGTTACAATCCTTCAGGTAAATGTACTCCCACAATTCTGCTGGGGTGGGTGAGGGATCCAGGAGTTAGACCTAAGACAGCAGGATATTAATGCAGTTCAGACTGGTATGTAACATAGACGGAAAAATTATAGTTGGTGATGACGTGTTCTGTTTGTTGTCCTTGCACTTTTAAATGGTAGAGGTTATTGGATCTAGACTAGATGGAGCAAGTAAATGAAATTTAATCTATAGTTGGTATACAATGAAGTCACTGTGTGCAGATGGTGAAGTGAATGAATGCTGAGGGTGGTAGTGTGGTGGATATTCACTTCCTCGGCCAGGGGGCCTCTTCTTTTTGCCAAGCTTTGCTTTCTAAACACAGCAACTTCGACTTGTAAAGATCAAACAGTTGGAAGTTAAACTTCCAATTATATTCTTTGTTTAGCTTCAGGTCATAAATGGAAGCCAGTCTTCAGTTCTGAATGTAAATAGAAAGCAAAAGTCAGTATGGAGTTAGAAGGCTGGATTTGCAAACAGTCCCATTTTAAGAACATAAGGAATAGGAGCAGCAGTCGGCCATCTAGGCCATTCTCTATAACAGTGATTCTCATTGTGGGCCATATGACCCCCAGAGGGCCATGACAGATTTCGCAGAGACCGCAGGTGAAAGACAAGAAACTGGGGGCCACAAGAGTGCCTGAATGGGCCATGATAAGTTTACTGTTTTAATGAAATATTACTGAAGTACATAAATAAAAAAGAAATCAATATACAGAATGTAATTTAATTGGAACCCTGAATGAAATGAATGGGACATTATGTTAGATGATGTAAGTGAGGCAGCAAAGCAGAATAGTCTGCTTGGGCTGTTCGGGTAACAGTGGGGGTGGGGTGGCCCAACAATCACTTCCTCTGCTCCTGCTTGACCACAAATTGGCATTCACACCCTACATGGTGGCCCTCTGGTAGGGAGGAGCGGGGAGCTCCACCACTCAAATGGTGGGTATTGGCAGCTAAACTCCCCATGGAGAATAACAAGGGAAGTGAACTAGTCTTTGAAGATTGGGTAGCTACAGTATAATCTCCCTTTAGTGCGAGTACTCAAGGCTAGTTATAACCAATAGGTCTTAAAGTCTTCACCTGAGTTTAGAACTTGATGGTCAGCAAACCCAATACCATTACAGTAGATAGGATGACAATGAAGTAAGCAACCTTGGAGTTAGTATTAGTTTATTATAGTCACGTGTCAAGGTACAGTGATAAGTTGTCTTGCATACTATTCATACAGATCAATTCACTACACAGTTCACTGAGGGTGTACAAGACAAAATGATAACAGAATGCAGAACAAAGTGAAACGGCTTGCAGAGAGAGTGCAGTGCAAATAGAAAGGTGCAAAGAGAGGTAGACTGTGAGATCAAGAATACGTTTTATTGCAATAGGGAACTAATCAATAGACTTATAAGAAAGGGTAGAAGCTGTCTTTGAGCCTGGTTTTTCATGCTTTCAAGCTTCAATACCTTCTGCCCAATGTGAAAGGATAGAAGAGGAAATACCAGGAGTCGACAGGGCCTTTGATTATAGTGGTTGCTTTACGTGGCCAGCAAGAAGTGTAGATTCTGTGGATGGAAGTCTGGTTTCTGTGATGTGCTGAGCTGTGTCCACAACTCTGCAGTTTCTTGCAGACATGTTAAGCCGTGAGGCATTTGGGAATTATGTTATCTATTGTGCATTAATAAAATTTAGTATGGATCGACAGGACATGCCAATTTTCTTTAGCTTCCTGAGGAAGTAGAGGCTTTGGTGAGTTTTCTTGGCCATGGCATCTATGTATGCTGAATGGCGATGAGCTACTGAAGAGTGATTGGCACTACATTTAACCAGGAGAGTCAAAAGTATTCAGTCATGCTGCAGATAGTGGAAAGAACTTGATGTTTCAGAATATGAGTCACTCTTGCAGAGAGTATCCCAGCCTCTGACATGGTCTTGTAGTCACAGATGTATTCCTGGTCAATAGTGTCTGGTCCAAGCTATTGATGTAGGGAACCATTAAATATTAAAGCTAGGCAGATAGTGTCCTTGTTTTCAGAGATGTTTACTGCCTTTCAATCTTGTTTATGTCTGAATATTCCCCTGGTTTTGCTGTATGCAGGCAGGGGTTGATGAACTTGCTGAGAAGTTACAAATATTGTGGAAACATCAGCAAACATCTGACTTTGTGATGTAATGAAGATAGGTGGTGAAGTCACTGAAGATGGTTGAACCTAGGACCCTTCCCTAATGAATTCCTGCAATGATGTCTTGGGGCTGGTGCGTTTGAGCTCCGACATCCATAACCATCTTCCTTTATTGGAGGTATGACTCTAATTTGGATTGTGTTCAACTTGATGCTAATTAACTTTTGTTTCACCATGGCTTCTTCATGCCGTTTCAATGTCTCCCCTCATATCTGGAGCTCACCCTTCAATTCATGTTTGGATCAAACCTATAAGGTGATCTGTGCCAAATGAAACCTGAACTGGCCACAAATGATATGGCTATTTATAGGAGAGACATCACTTAGTACTAGTATCACTAGTATCAGTATTAGTACTTAATACTAATTCAGCCACAACTTCCATTTGACTACTGACAACGTTTGACCCAAACATTGAATGATGAAGCTTGAAAGTACAAACAAATATCAACATTTTTTTCATGCTGGCAATCTATTCATTACTGACAGAGGTAGTTTTTAACAGCTTTCATTCTCATCTTTATAATATTATAGATCTCCAACAGCTTTTGATCCAGAAGATTCTAATTGAGCCCTGCCACCCAGCTGCCACCAATAATCTGCATTACATATTTCTGTAGGGGACTGAAGAATCCTGCACATCTATATCTTGACTTAATGATTAAAAATGAATTGAGAATTCCAATTCAAATTCTTTTTTTTCATTCCTCTCTTTTGTTCTAGTTTTGCCAACCTTATTAATAAGTAACTTTAATAAATTAAAGAAACATTTCATGTTATGTGGGTGTTTTTGGTTACTAATGAGTTTATTTGCAACTCCAGTTAGTTGGGTTTAGCTGATTACTCTGTTTTAATTGCATTTTGCATTCAATACATTTGAGGTCACTGTTGAAATAAAGTACTTGGCTGCTTGCTTAGGTGCCCTTCTTCACTCAAACCACACTATGTTTCTCAACTCAAACAATCCTTTTTTAACCTTTGACTTCAATTTTCTTTCAGGTATTCCTTTGCTCTCAGTTTCATTGAACTTTCCTTTCCATTTTTTATGTCTCTCTCTCACTCCTCTGTTACAAAGTCAGCTTCAATTTTCAGACGGCTCCATAAAATTCCTTAGTGCATTGCAGCGCTGCCATTATGCCACCCTTTAATGGCATAAGAAAACCTTACGTCACACTCAATCTTGCTCCTCTACCACTGCGATGCTAACTCTTCCACTTGTAACAATTTTTATATTATTTTTCTTAAATTATATTTACTTTCAAGCATTCAGACGCAGGCACCGGCTGGGTTCTCAAGACTTTTGAATGATAAAGAATAGCTCCAAACATAGGAAGCAGACAACATTTTCCATTTTCTCATAGAGAAGGGTTAAGTATGTCAGGAGCCATCATTGCTGTCTTTGATGTGAACTACCTTTCTAGTCAGGCTTGACATATATTCCCTCACAGCAGTGCTCTTGCTAGCTATCCACTTCTACACCATGATACACTTTTCTCCATGGTCCCTCCTAATTTTTTTTTTGCTGCTGTTTTCTTTTTATTTTATGCAATCACTCAGCTGAATTCTGGCCCATGTTGAGACGGCTAGAATTTATTCAAGAATTTACCCCTTTCTTGACTCAGCATAACAATTGGCTGGATCATCTTGGACCCAGACCTGCTATACATTCTCTGGAGGCAAAGGACAAGACAGGCTCAGCCTCTATACCTAAGAAACATCCCACGAGGCAGAGTGGGTTCTAAGCAACGACTAGACCTCAGGCAGCATATCCTGAGGGCTGCCCTTCCCCTTGTCAGTTTATACAGGCTTTTCAACTGGTTTTTTAATGCCTTTGATAGCCAGAGATATTAAAAAAAATTCAAATGATAAATATAATTGCAGCTGACAAATAAATAGAGACATTAAAATCAAGGAGATAATTCACACACACTTACCTGTGTTTCCACAAGGGCAGCAAACCATTTAACTAAACAGAACTGGAGACACGAGAGACTGCACATGCTGGAATATTGAGCAATTGACAATCTGCTGGAGGAGCTCAACAGGTTAAGCATTCTCTGTGGAAGGAAAGGAATTGTCGACGTTTTGGGTTGAAACCCTGGATTAGGACGAGTTTCAACCCAAAACAGTGATGGTTCCCTTCCTCCTATATTTACTGTGTGACCCATTGAATTCTTCCAATGAATTGCTGTCGCAGCAAGTAAAGACCATGAGATCATAAGATATAGGAGCAGAATTAGGCCTTTTCTCCAATTGAGTCTGCTCCATCATTTCATCATGGATGATCCATTTCCTTCTCAGCAACAATATCCTGCCTTCTCCCTATAACCCTAACTATTCAAGAATCTATCGACCTCTGTCTTAAATATAACTATTGTCTTGGCCTCCACAGCCGCCCGTGGCAACAAATTCCACGGATTCACCACTGACTGGCGAAAGAGGTTCCTCTTCATCTCTATTCTGAGCTGTTCCCTCTGATCCTAGCCTCCTCCAACATAGGAAACAGAGCTGTTCCCCGTACACCTGTGCTTGCAGATCGAAAGCTGTGGGGACAAATGTAAAGTCCACCTGCTCGCTCTCTGCATGCACCCACCAGCTGCACTGAGCAGGGTGTTGGGGATCAAACACTTCAGCATTTCCCTTCCAATTCATCTCAGCCTTTTGCATTTGACCAAGCATTCATGTCTTCTTGACTTAAGCTGAGCCACAAATGACAACTGTCCCATCTTTGCAAGAAGCATCAGCTCCACTTGTACTATTATCCCTCCCCTATTCCTGGCTACAGAAGAATGGAGTCCACACTATTTTGGTATCAGTAGCTCACGTAGTGTCATGTCGATAGCTTGATTCATCAGACTTCCATTTCCTAATGAATAGGAGAAAGATGTCACTCAGTAAACTGCATGATAGTGGAGGATTTAAACTTTACCAGTATTAATATGCTTGCCTTAGTACAAGGAGCTTAGATGGGGTGGAATATGTTTGGTGCACCCAAGAAAGGCTTTAGTGATAATATTCAAAGACTACTGTGTAGTCCTTGTCCTTATCTTAAGAAATGAAAAAAAGACAGGCAGTAGGTGGTAGGTGGTTGGTGGAGAAACACTTTGGAAATAGTGTCCATTATTCTTATGTTAAAGTTTTGAATTGGGGAAGGCTGATTACAAGCATAAGAGAGGAACTGGAAATGGTAAATTTGGAGCAGAAACTTGTGGATAAAACAACAATGGACAAGTGGGACCAACACACACAAAATACTGGAAGAGCACAACAGGTCAGGCAGCATCTATGGAAATGCATTAACAGCTGACATTTTGAGCCAAGATCCTTCATCAGGACTGAAGAGAATGTCATGGAAGATAGTGAGTTCTTTGAATGGACATGGATAATCAGGAGCCAGTCGGTATCAAGAAGGAGGTGGTGTTAGACATCTTGGGATGCCTCAGGGCTGGTTGAGATTTATCCAAGGTTGCTGCAGGAAATGAGAGAGGAGATAGCTGCACCTAGAGAGATTTTTTACATCTTCATTACTTACAGAAGTGCCAGAAGATTGGCATGCCATAAGAAACCTTGGCATCAAA
The DNA here is from genome assembly GCF_963921235.1 of Mobula hypostoma. Classification (NCBI taxonomy): domain Eukaryota; kingdom Metazoa; phylum Chordata; class Chondrichthyes; order Myliobatiformes; family Myliobatidae; genus Mobula; species Mobula hypostoma. Next base: position 46,148,612 of record NC_086115.1, on the reverse strand, counting down.
AATTTCTATAGATGGGGGGTGGAAAGTGTGTTGACTGGTTACGTTATAGCCTGGTTTGGGAACACCAATGCCTTTGAGCAGAAAATCCTGCAAAAGATAACAGATTCAGCCCAGTACATCACAAGTTAAACCCTCGCAACCATTGAGTACATCTCCTTGAAACATTGCCAGAGAAAAGCAGCATCCATCATCAGAGATCCTCACCAGCCAGCCCATGCTTTTTTCACGCTGCTGCCATCAGGTAGAAGGTACAGGCGACTCAGGACTGGCACCACCAGGTTCGAGATCAATTACTACCCCTCAACCTTCAGGCTGTTGAAAAAAAGTGGATAACTATACTCATTTAAGGTCTCATTTATCTTGTCATTTCATGCTCATTATTTATATCTGGATTTGTACAGTTTGTTGTCCACTGATCCTCTTTACAGTTACTGTTCTATAGATTTGCTAAGTATGCCCGCAGAAAAAGAATCTCAGGGTTATATGTGGAGATATGTATGTACTCTGATAATAATTTTTACTTTGAACTTTGAACATTGAAAAATAGCTTATATTATTTAAGGAGAGCTGTGATAAGATGGGTATTACAGGCCTTAAGTTCACTGTTGCCAGTAAGTGACAAGACAAGTATTCCGAAAGGTAAAGAAAGCCAGTGACATACTGACTTTGAAAAGTTTGAGGATGGAATATAAAAGTTGAGAGAAATTGCAACTCTGTAAAACTCTTTAGACTGCACTTGGCACATTCTCTTCAGTCACTTCATTATAGGAAAGATGTAGAAGTTTTAGAGGGTGCAGAGGAGATTTACTAGGATACCGTCTGGATTCGAGAGCGTTTCTTCGAAGGATAGGTTGAGCAAAGGAGGGTGAGAGGTGAAGTGATTGAGGTGTGTTACATAATAAGAGTTATTGACAGGGTAGACAATCAGTGCCTTTTATCCCAGGGTAGAAATAGCGAATACAAGGGAGCATAATTTTAAGGTGATTGGAGGAAAGTACTGGGGGAATGTCAAAGGTAAACTTTTTATACAGAGAGTGGTGGGTGTGTGGAACACTCTACCCGAGATAGTGGTAGAGGCAGATACATTAGGAGCATTTAAGAAGCTCTTAGATAGGCACATGGATGATAGAAAATGGAGGGCTATGTGGGAACCAAGGGTCAGATTGACCTTAGAGTAGGTTAAAATTTCAGCATAATATTGTGGGCTGGAGGGCCTGCACTGTGCTGTTATGTTCTATACCCGATATGTTGCAACATAACGCAACACTGGTTAGATCTGACTTGAACTTTTGCATGCAGCTCTGGTGACCATGCTATAGGCAAGTTTTGGTTGTGTTGGAAAGGGTGCAGAGGAGACCCTCAAGGATGTTACCTTGACTGAAGATTTTAGCTAAGGGGAGAAGTAGGGTAGGTAGTCAGAATCTTTTCAGAATCAGAATCATTTTGTTATCACTGACATATGATGTGAAATTTTTTGAAAATGCACATTAAAATTTACTCTATGTTATAATAGGAATATATTTTAAAAAAATTAATTAGTGCAAAATGAAAGCAATATAGTGAGAAAGGTTTTGTGAAAAATTCACCTTCAGGTGTGTGCACCTTCAGACTCCCATATCTCTTCCCTGATGGTAGTAATGAGATCTGGCATGTCCTGGATAGTGAGAGTCCTTCATGATGGACACTACCCCTTAGAGGCATCACCTTTTGAAGATATCCTCGACGGTGGGGAGGCTATTGCCTCTGCAGCTATCTCCAATTCTGTGCATTGGCATTTCCATACCAGTGATACAACCAGTGAGAGGACTCTCCATGGTGTGTGTTTGTGTGTGCGCGCACGCCCTTAACTCCTGGTGGTGTCGTCGGGGCGCCATCATGACAAGCTTTTTTTTGGTATGCTCATCGTACAGCGTGTATCTTAGGCATCTGAAACCTGGCAGAGCCCATCCCTCTCCAGGTTTTTTTTTACGAGGTCCAGACATGGATGGAGAGCGTGCAAGGGAGCTGGCCGGATTTGAACTCAGGACCTCTGGCCCCGAAGTCCAGCGCTGATGCCACTACGCCACCAGCATGGTACATCAATAGAAATTTGCTAGTCTTTAGTGACTGCAAGAGTCTTTGATAGAGCTGCTAGCGTGCCTTCTTTGCAGTTACATCAATATTTTAGGGCCCAGGATTGATCCTCTGAGATATTGACACTGGAGACCCTGAAGCTGCTTACCCTTTTAACTGCTGACCCTGCGATGAGGACTGATGTGTGTTCTTCTCTTGACGTGCTCCTCCTGAAGTCCACAGACAATTCCTCGACCTTATTTATGTTGAGCACAGGGTTGTTGCTGCAAAACCACTCAACCAACCAATCCACCGAGCTCCTATACACCTCCACATCACCATCTGAAATTCTGTCAACAGCAGTTGTCTCATTGGTGAAATTACAGATGGTAGGTAAGAGTATTAAAAAATTGATGGTATAAGTTTAAGGTAAGAGGAAGACATTTTAAAGAAGATTTTAGGGAAAACACTTTTCTTTATCCAGGTATCTAGAATTCGCTTTCAGTGAAGGTAGTGGAGTCAGATACCAGCACAATGTTTAAGAGGTACTTAGACTTAAAAAGGCAAGACATAGAAGGATACAAGCCTAGTGAGGATAAATGCAATTAGTGCACATGGGCAAAAAGTTACATATGGACGTGATGATCTAGGCTGTATAACTCCATGACAATGACTTGAGTACCACTTGCAATGAAAGTGACTACAAAACTGTCAATGGCCAGAGTAAAGCTGTTTGGTATTATAAAGTATATTTCAGAAACAACATTCATTTTTTTACTTTAAATGTGAGAAAGAGTTTCTCAACAAGATTAATGAAATTGTAATAATGTGCAGCTTTCAACCATGTGCTTTTGTGATAATATGATTTTGCTAGTGTCAACGGAAATAAAGCAGCCAATCACAATGTTGCAGCAATAATGATTCTTTCACACTTCTCAAGCAGCTAATAAACCAGTTAACCATTACAATTGTCAATTTCATTTGATAATTCATTTGCAGAACATGCAACTGTTGTACATAGTTTCTGAATATCAGCAGGGGGAGAAATGGAAATTCCCAACAACAATTTTTGGAGATATCAGTCCCTTGCTAATAAGTGGCAGCCTAGACGATTATGATCTCTGGCACTTGGTAGACCTTGTCAAAGGTCTAATTGAAAGTGCGCTAAAAAGCACACACATTATTTTTAGGTTATGAGGACACTCAGTCCTCGTTTATTGTCATTTAAAAATGCGTGCATGTATTAAGAAATGATACAATGTTCCTCCGGAATGATATCACAAAAAAAAGGACAAACCAAAGACTAACACTGACAAGACCACTTAATTATAACGTATAATTACAGCAGTGCAAAGCAATACCATAATTTGATAAAGAGCAGACCCTGGGAACGGTAGAAAAAAGTCTCAAAGTTCCGATCGACTCCTGACAGTCCTGATAGCAGGCGGCAGAATGGAGAAACTCTCTCTGCCATAAACCTCCAGGCACCGACAACTGTCGATGCATTGGAAGCACCCGAACGCAGCCAACACTGAGTCTGTCCAAAAACTTCGAACCTTCGACACTGAGCACCAGCCACCATCTCTGCCGAGCGCTTTGACTCCGTCCCGGCCACCAAACAACAAGCAAAGGCGAGGACTCGGGGCCTTCCCCTCCGGAGATTCAGGATCACACAGTGATAAGGAATAAGTGAAGACATGAAATTATCTGATGAGAAGTTTATGAAGGAGATAAGAGGCTAGTGGAATGGTATCAAGACAGCAACCTCTGTCTTAATGTCAGGAAAACAAAAGACCTTGTTGTTGACTTCAGGAAGTGGGGGGGCATGATGGTGGTGGCTGTGCACACACTCTAGTTACATCAATGGTGCTGAGATGCATGGACAAGTTCCTAGATGTAAATATCAACAATAATGTGACCAGGTCCAACCAAGCAGGTGCCATGGTCAAGAAAGTACATTCAGCGGACACCTCTATTTCCTAAGTCATTCAGGAAATTTGACATGTACCTGATGATCTTTGCCAGTTTTTACAGATGCACCACAGAAAGCATCCTATCCTATGCCAATTGCTCTGCCCAAATTAAAGAGATTGTGAACACAGCCCATTCTATCAGCAAAGTCAATGCTAATGAGTCAATAGATTCTGTCTACACTTCCGGTTGTCTCGGGAAAACAACTACCCGGATCAAAGACCCGTTTTGTCCCAACGAGCAGAAGATACAAAAAGCCTGAGAACATATACCATCAGGCTCAAGGAGTTTCTAACTCATCTTATAAGACTCTTATACAGTGGGGATGAGCTCTTGTCCTTTCAATCATCTAGACCTTGTATGTCATTTGTCAATGTGCACAGTATTTTCTCTGTAACTGTGATACTAAATTCTGCATTCTGCTTTCTATTCTTTTGTACCACCTAGATGTACTTACGTACAGAATGATCTGTCTAGAATGCATGCAAGCAGAATCTTTTATATTGAGGGTTGTCACTATGTTTGAGAGAGGTTGAAGTCAGGGGCATCTGCTGTAGGTTAATCATGTGACATTACTTCCCAGCACTTGATATGCTCCATTGTTGTTTCTGCTTTAATAAAGGATTGTTGACCACTCATTCTCAGCATAGCTGGAATGACCATAAACCCCTTTTGTCACGGTTTTATTGTCCTTTTAAATGAGGAATCTGATGTTGCCCATAACCTACAGAGCAAAAGGGAAATGCCAATATAATACTAAAGTGATTTGGTGCATTTATACATTTGTTATATCTTATGCATTACAACACAAAACATAGAATATTACATTACAGTACCAGCCCTTCAGCCCCAATGTTTTGCCGAGCTTTCAACTTATTCTAAGGTAATCTAACCCTTCCTTCTCACAGAGCCCTCGATTTTTCTATCATCCATGTGCGTGTCAAAGAATTTCTTAAGTGCCTCTAGCACTAACCCTGTCAGGATGTTCTACGCACCCGTCACTCTCTGCATAAAAAAAACATCCACCTGATACTTTCTTCCAATCATCTTAAAATTATGTCCCCTGAATTTAGCCATTTCCACCAGGGGAAATTACTCCAACTATCCATTCGAACTGTACCTTTTATCATTTTGTACGCCTCTATCGTCACCTCTCATCCTCCTTCATTCCAAAGAGAAAATCCCTAGCTTGCTCAACATTTCCTTATAAAACATGCTCCCTATCCAGGCAGCATCTCTTCTACATCCTTTGTATTGCTTTGAGAAATGACCACAATTGAAGCAGATCATATTGTTGGTAGGGGCCCCTGAGAGCTTGAATACGGTGTGGGAACTGGGTCTCCAATGTGTTAAAGGCAGCACGTAGTGAGCCAGATCATGAATCATCAGGATTCCTAAACAATTAGAAATCAGATTATTGGAGTTTTACTCTACTGTGGTTGATTCATCTGATAGAGGTAATTTTGCAAGGCAAATTGACAGACTTGTCCCTTGAAATCTGCTCTTTTGTTTCTGTTTAGATCAAGGCTTGTAGCTGAGTTGTTTTGTTGCTGGTCCTGTTTTAAATTCAAGTTTAGTACAAAGTGAGTAGAAGATAAATCTCTTTAGATATAATGAAAAGTTGTCTCTGCAGTAATTGTGTTAATTTCCATTGTAGTTCAAGACTGAGTCATCTGAACCTAAACAGAACTCAGCCAACATATTTGCATCCCTGAAATGAGATTTAAGTATGTTAATAAAGTGATCTAGTTTACATTTTATGAGATGTGCCTTTAAAAACTGGTCACTGGCACAGAGACAGCAGCCTAAGAGCATGTTCCCCATCTATTTTTATTTTGCCTGAGACTACAGTATGCATTGCGTGGGATTAGTAATGTGATACAGATTGAAAAAAGGGAAAATGCGAGAGATATTCAGCAGGTCGTTCAGCATCTGTGGGGAATACAATAGAGTTTATGATTCAGATTGGTGATATTTCATTACAACAGATAATAGTTAGCTCCTGGTGCCAGAGAAATGTTCAGGCAGGTCCATCTAGCCATATGAGATATTGCAGATGCTCAAAATCCAAAGCAACACACAAAAACCCTGGAGGAACTGAACAAATAGTTCTGTGGAAATGAATAAACAGTCGAGGTTTCGGTCTGAGGCTCTTCGTGAGCACTGGAAAGGGAGGTGGGGTGGAAAATGCCTGAAGAAAGAAGTTGGGGGGATGGATGGATGGAGAACAAGCTAGAAGATGATAGATAAAGCCAGGTGGTCCACCTAAAAGTTTATTCCAGTTTATTTTATTGTCAGAATAAAATTAGATTATGAAGACACCTTGTCCTCTTTTATTGTCATTTAGTAATGCATGCATTAAGAAATGATACAATGTTTCCTCCGGTGCGATATCACAAAACACAGGACAGACGAAGACTGAAAAAACTGACAAAGACCACATAATTATAACATATAGTTACAACAGTGCAACAATACCATAACTTGATGAAGAAGTCCATGAACACAGTGAAAGTTCGAAGTCTCTCAAATGTCCCACATCTCACGCAGACGGGAGAAGGAAAAAAAAACTCTCCCTGCCATGCTGACCACAGTCCGACTCTGAGTCATCCGAAAACTTCGAGCTCTGATCAGCTGTCCGACACTGAGTACTGAGCGCCATCTCTGTCCGAACGATTCGACCTCAACCTCGGTCGCCAACAGCAGGCAAAGCCGGGGATTTTGAGGCCTACCCTCCGAAAGATTCCCGACCACGCAGTAACGACAACAGCGAACCAGCGTTTCAGAAATTTCTCCAGATGTTCCTCTGTGCTTTCACGTCCATTCTCGATCAAATCAGAATTGTCCACAGCCCCTACTTAACAGATATGATATCATTTTTCACTGGAGAGCTGTGCACACGCAGCGCGCTGCTCTCTCTCCTCCCGCCTCATTCCTGCTCATATGAAGTTCACTAAGTAAACAATATACATCACAATAATAAATACAGCAATAAATATATCAACAGGCACAAAAACAAGAGAACGGAGCACAATACAGTATTCTCAAATGAGTTAGTGCAAAAATAATGAAGTGACAACCACTCCTTGAAGGTAGCCAAGAAAAAAGGGAATAGCCAGGTGGCAAGTATCCTTGTCAATACTGTTAGCCTTCCGGAAGCAATGTACTGTGAAATTTTACAGGATGGAAGAAGCTGAGCTCATGATGGACTGGAGTAACACATGCCAAATAATGAGGAACTCAGTAGTTCAGGCCACATCTATGGAAAGGAATAAACAGTTGATGCTCTCATAACCAGGGCTGTCCTGACGAAGGGTTTCAGCCCAAAACATGAACAGTTTATTCCTTTCCATAGATGCTGGTGGACCTGCTGTGTTCCTCCAGCATTTTGTATGTGCTAACCTTCTCCGTGGATTGTCACCTTGTCGTGGTGGAGAAGCTTGTGTGGTCCTGTGATTCCGAGAGCAATGCCGTCTGGAGCTATGCTCCTGGTAGGGTCACCCATGGCGGTAAGGTCGAGGGTGAGGTCCCTGACAAAGAACAATCCAACCAAGACCTCAACAGTGGAACAGGCGGATGAAGTTACTTCGAACTCAACGGCTGTGAAGGCGGATGAAGGCTGCAACAAATCCATCAGCTCCAATCGTCGTGGTTTCCATGCCATTGGAATCAGTTGGTTGATTTGTGAACTATCGTGTGCTTCTTGGAGTGCAACATCAAGTCCATGTTAAACGAATACACGCACAGGCGTCTTCATTCTGTAGGCCACTTCTTCAGAATGAAGACCATCATCCTCAACCTCGAGGGATAGCCACGACATGCTAATCTGGATTTGCAGCATCTGCAGAATCTCTTATGTCTGTAATGGACTGGGCAGTGTTTACCACTATTTGCACTTTCCGTCAGTCCAGAGCAGAGCTGTTGCCATGACAGTCTGAAATGCAGACTGTCAGGATACTTTCTAAAGCACATCTGGAGAAGTCCAAGAAAATCTTTGACTTCTGCACCACTGCATACACTCTCAGTGGCCACTTTGTTAGGTACACCTGTACACATGCTTATTAATGCAAACAGCTAACCAGCCAATCATGTGGCAGCAACTCAATGCATAAAAACATACAGACATGGTCAAGAAGTTCAGTTATTGTTCAGATCAAACATCAGAATGGGGAAGAAATGTGATCTAAATGACTTTGACCATGGAATGATTGTTGGTTCCACATGGAATGATTAGAGTATCTCAGGAACTCCTGGGATTTTCAGGCATAACAGACTCTGGAGTTTACAGAGAATAGTGTGAAAAACTAAAAAAAACAATCAGTTAATGACAGTTTTGAGCATGAAAACACCTTGGTATTGAGAGAGGTCAGAGGAGAATGACTAGACTGTTTCAATCTGAAAGGAGAGCAACAGGAACTCAGAATTTCACGTTACAACAGTAGTGTCCAGAAGTGTATCTCTAAATGCACAACATGTTTGAACCTTAAAGTGGATGGGCTACAGGTGCAGAAGACCAGGAACATACATTCAGTGGCCATTTTGTTAGGAACTGAGTGTGTATATTTTGTAACTCTAAAACATAAAACTAATCGAAAAATAACACTGGAGAACTGGTGATAAACAGATGTACTTTGTTTTTACTTAAACGAGGCATGTCCTTTCTACCAAGCTATTTGTAGCTGGATGGTCCAATGAAGATGTAATATGTCTTCTTCCATTCATTTTAAGGAATGACAGAAACTGTTCTGCAACAAAATGTGGTCCATTGTCACTGACTAAGTGTTCTGAAACACTAGCCCTGAGAAGAGCCTCCTCAACGCATCAACAGTGTGCAAAGCTGTAGTGGAGGCTATTGGGAACACTTCTGGCCACTTTGTAGCTGCATCCACTACTACAAACAAATTTGTGCCAATGAATGGTTCAGCAAAATCTGCATGAATCCTCTGCCAGGGCAAAGTAGGCCATTCCCAGGGGTGGAGAGTGCAGCAATTGGCATCCCCTGGACATGTTGGCATTCCAAACAGTGCATGGCAAGCTGCTTGATCTGCTGATCTATTGCAGGTCACCAAACAAAGCTTTCATTTTGACCACCCCCAGATGATTGGCATGCAACTCCTCCAATAGACTCGCTGTCAGTTGCATGACACAACAACTCTCAATCCCCACATAAGGCAATCCCTGTCAAGGGCAAGTTCATCCCAGTGCTGGTAAAAATGACTGGCAGCTTAATATTCCAGGGTTCCGATGTTTCAGATGTGATCGAGGCAGAGGAATGAAAGGTGGGGGAGTAGCATTGCTTGTTAGGGAAAATATTACAGCAGTGCTCAGGCAGGACAGATTAGAGGGCTTGTCTACTGAGTCCTTATGGGTGGAGCTGAGAAACAGGAAAGGTATGGCCACATTAGTGGGATTGTATTACAGACCACCCAATAGTCAACGAGAATTGGAAGAGCAAATCTGCAGAGAGATAGCAGGCAACTGCAGGAAACATAAAGTTGTGGTGGTAGGGGATTTTAATTTTCCATACATTGATTGGGACTCCCATACTGTTAGGGGTCTAGATGGTTTAGAGTTTGTAAAATGTGCTCAGGAAAGTTTTCTAAATCAATATATAGAGGGACCAACTAGAGGGGATGCAATATTGGATCTCCTGTTAGGAAACAAGTTAGGACATGTGACAGAAGTCTGTGTAGGGGAGCTCTTTGGTTCCAGTGATCATAACACCATTAGTTTCAACTTGATCATGGACAAGGATTGATCTGGTCCTAGGGTTGAGGTTCTTAACTGGAAGAAGGCCAAATTTGAAGAAATGAGAAAGGATCTAAACAGCATGGATTGGGATAGGTTGCTCTCTGGCAAGGATGTGATCCGTAGGTGGGAAGCCTTCAAAGGAGAAATTTTGAGAGTGCAGAATTTGTATGTTCCTGTCAGGATTAAAGGCAAAGTGAATAGGAATAAGGAACCTTGGCTCTCAAGGGATATTGCAACTCTGATAAAGAAGAAGAGGGAGTTGTATGACATGTATAGGAAGCAGGGAGTAAATAAGGTGCTTGAGGAGTATAAGAAGTGCAAGAAAATACTTAAGAAAGAAATCAGGAGGGCTAAAAGAAGACATGAGGTTGCCTTGGCAGTCAAAGTGAAGGATAATCCAAAGAGCTTTTACAGGTATATTAAGAGCAAAAGGACTGTAAGGGATAAAATTGGTCCTCTTGAAGATCAGAGTGGTCGGCTATGTGCGGAACCAAAGGAAATGGGGGAGATCATACACAGGTTTTTTGTGTCTGCATTTACTAAGGAAACTGGCATGAAGTCTATGGAATTAAGGGAAACAAGTAGTGAGATCATGGAAACTGTACAGATCGAAAAGGAGGAGGTCCTTGCTGTCTTGAGGAAAATTAAAGTGGATAAATCCTCAGGACCTGACAGGGTGTTCCCTCGGGCCTTGAAGGAGACTAGTGTTGAAATTGCGGGGGCCCTGGCAGAAATATTTAAAATGTGTCTGTCTACAGGTGAGGTGCCGGAGGATTGGAGAGTGGCTCATGTTGTTCCGTTGTTTAAAAAAGGATTGAAAAGTAATCCGGGAAATTATAGGCCAGTAAGTTTAACGTTGGTGGTAGGTAAGTTATTGGAGGGAGTACTAAGAGACAGAATCTACAAGCATTTGGATAGACTGGAACTTATTAGGGAGAGTCAACATGGCTTTGTGCATGGTAGGTCATGTTTGACCAATCTATTGGAGTTTTTCGAGGAGGTTACCAGGAAAGTGGATGAAGGGATGGCAATGGATATTGTCTACATGGACTTCAGTAAGGCCTTTGACAAGGTCCCGCATGGGAGGTTAGTTAGGAAAATTCAGTCGCTAGGTATACATGGAAAGGTGGTAAATTGGATTAGACATTGGCTCAATGGAAGAAGCCAAAGACTGGTAGTAGAGAATTGCTTCTCCGAGTGGAGGCCTGTGACTAGTGGTGTGCCACAGGGATCAGTGCTGGGTCCATTGTTATTTGTCATCTATATCAATGATCTGGATGATAATGTGGTAAATTGGATCAGCAAATTTGCTGATGATACAAAGATTGGAGGTGTAGTAGACAGTGAGGAAGGTTTTCAGAGCCTGAAGAGGGACTTGAACCAGCTGGAAAAATGGGCTGAAAAATGGCAGATGGACTTTAATACAGACAAGTGTGAGGTATTGCACATTGGAAGGACAAACCAAGGTAGAACATATAGGGTTAATGGTAAGGCACTGAGGAGTGCAGTGGAACAGAGGGATCTGGGAATACAGATACAAAATTCCCTAAAAGTGTTGTCACAGGTAGATAGGGTCGTAAAGAGAGCTTTTGGTACATTGGCCTTTATTAATCAAAGTATTGAGTATAAGAGCTGGAATGTTATGATGAGGTTGTATAAGGCATTGGTGAGGTTGAGTCTGGAGTATTGTGTTCAGTTTTGGTCACCAAATTACAGGAAGGATATAAATAAGGTTGAAAGAGTGCAGAGAAGGTTTACAAGGATGCTGCTGGGACTTGAGAAACTCAGTTACAGAGAAAGGTTGAATAAGTTATGACTTTATTCCCTGGAGCGTAGAAAAATGAGGGGAGATTTGATACAGGTATATAAAATTATGATGGGTATAGATAGAGTGAATGCAAGCAGGCTTTTTCCACTGAGGCAAGGGGAGAAAAAAACCAGAGGACATGGGTTAAGGGTGAGGGGGGAAAAGTTTAAAGGGAAAATTAGTGGGGGCTTCTTCACACAGAGAGTGGTGGGAGTATGGAATGAGCTGCCAGATGAGGTGGTAAATGCAGGTTCTTTTTTAACATGTAAAATTAAATTGGACAGATACATGGATGGGAGGTGTATGGAGGGATATGGTCTGTGTGCAGGTCAGTGGGACTAGGCAGAAAATGGTTTGGCACAGTCAAGAAGGGCCAAAAGGCCTGTTTCTGTGCTGTAGTTTCTATGGTTCTATGGTTCTAACTGGAATTTCTGCTGCACATTCCAGCCATTTTGGGTGACCATGTAGTTATGAGACAGTGTTGGGTCTTTTCTAGTTTCCCTTTGGATCATCTCAGCCATAATAGAGACACCTTCAATTTGCATTATGTCAAGAGGAGTGCCTTCTTTTGTAAATTTTTCAGGTATTTCCTTTTCCAAGGGCAAACAGGATAATCTATTAGCATATTGTTTGTCCTCTCGAATTTGATCTTGCAACTGTGTCCTCCAAGGAACAGCGCCCATACTTGTTTTCGTACTGATGCTGTTAGTGGAACACCCTTCTGTGGATTAAATGTGATCACTAATGGTTGATGATCAGTAACGAGGGTAAACTCTCTCCCATACAAGTATTGGTTGAAATGTTTTACACCCCAAACAAGACTCTAGGCATCTCTGTCAATCTGTGTGTATTTTTTTCTCTGCAGTGGTAAGAGAACATGATACAAACAATATGGGGCGTTCACTTCCATCACTCACATGGGACATGATCGCATCTCTACCATAAGGTTGAATTAAATTGACTTTATTAGTTACATCCTTCTTATACATGAGGAGTAATAATCTTTACGTTATGTCTCCATTTAAAAGTGCAATGTCCAATTATAGTAAATTATAATAAATATTATGTACAGCACGATAGTCAATATAACATAGAAATACAGTTGCGTCAGCATGAATTAATCAGTCTGATGGCCTGGTGGAAGACGCTGTCCAGGAGCCTGTTGGTCCTGGCTTTTATGCTGCGGTACCATTTCCCAGATGGTAGCAGCTGGAATAGTTTGTGGTTGGCATGACACGGGTCTCCAATGATCCTTTGGGCCCTTTTACACTCCAGTCTTTGTAAATGTCCTGAATAGTAGGAAATTCACATCTACAGATGCGAACAGGTGGGTCATCACAGGTAACCTTCATTAGATGATGTGGATCATAATGTGTGAATACTTTGTCTGACGTTGCTATTTCCTTTACCCTTTTGAAAGCCACCTCACACTGCTTTGCCCATCGCCATTTCTTCCCGATCTGCAGAAATGAATTCACAGTAGCTAGCTTTGGCAGGAACTTGTTCTAGTAATTGTCATATCCTAAAAAGGACCGCAACTGTAACAAATCCTATGGCCATGGGGCATTCACCACTGCTTGAATTTTCTCAGCATGCTTGTGTAATCCTCATGCATCAATGGTATGACCACCACAGTAAGTAATGCTTGGTTTAAATAATTCACTCTTGTTGCATTGTGGTCTGAGCCCAGAGACTTCTAATCTATTTAGCACTGTCTTCCTTTTTATCTTCACTGGTAGCAATGATGTCACCCAGGTAACACTGAGTGCTTGAGCAGCCTTACAGCACCTGACCCATAGCTTTCTGCCAGAGATCCGGTGCAGATGGTATTCCAATAATAAAGCCCTTCGTGAGTATTTATGGTGAGAAAAATTTTGGACTCTTCTTCTATTTCCATCTATAGGTAGGCCTCAGCTAAGTCCACTTTACTGAAGCGTTTCCCTCCAGAAAGGTTTGCAAAAACATCCTCTACCCTGGGCAGAGGGTTTTGATCTACTTTCCGTACTGAGATGATGGTGACTTTAAAATCATCACAGATCCTGACAGACCCACTCTTCTTGGCTACTGGGACTAATGGCATTGCCCATGGTTTCCACTCAGCCTTGGAAAGAACTCCTTCAAACTCCATGTCATCTAGCTCACTGGCTACTTTATCACAGATTGTATATGGACCCAGATGGGCTTTATAAAACTTGGGTGTGACATTTTCATTTAAAACTACTTTACTCTTGGGTTTTCCAATGTCATCCTGGCACCATCCAGTACTTTTCTTAAATCACTTTCAGTTGACTCTATTGCAGGTGACATGGCATGTAAATGGTGGATGAAACTCCAGTCAATTTGTAGTTGTCTCAGCCAGTCATGACCCCACAAAGATGGTCCTCCCGCTTTTACCACATACAAGCCCAATGTGGCTTCTTTGTTGTTGCAGTTCACTGTTATGAATGTCATTCCCACAGGAGTTATCTTTTCTCTAGTTTAGGTTCTCAGTTGGATATCTGTGCAGGCATCAGTTCAATATGTTTGAAATGCCAGTCAAATTCATTTTGTGGAATCACTGAAACAGTTGAGCCACTATCCAAATACCATTTTAATTGATTTGCCATTCATTTCTTGTGTAAGCCACATTGTTTGTCTATTGTTACTTTTCACATTGCAACAACACACTACACAGTTCTGTGTCACTCTCAGCAATATCAGATCTTTCATCAGCAGCATGCAGATTAGTGGTTTTCTTTTGAAACTGAAACTTGACTTTTTATCTTTTTCTCTTCACTGTGCAGTCATTTTTTTTGTCTGCACAAAATGTTCTTTATATGTCCCCTATTTTGTTGCATTTTCTTCATGTTCTGCCTTTAAACCAGCATTGGTCTGGTATATATGAGCCCCTGCCACGATTATAACACAATTTGTTTGTCCAGGCAGATTTCTGTTTAGACATTACAATTTTGTTCACACTCACTTTCATTCCAGACTGCAACTCAATTACATTGCTGTGGCTGTTTCCATTGATGCAGCAATTCCAACTGCTCTTTTAAATGTGAGGTGCCCTTCAGTTATGATTATTTTTTAATGTGTTCTTGTAAGATTCCACAAACTAACTAATATCTCAGTGCATCATTAAGCTCATCACTGAATTGACAATGCTCAAATAATTTCTGCAATTCAGACACATACAGTGAAATGGACTCCCCTTCCTTTTGATTCCACTTAGTGAAACCTGAAATATTCTTCAATCAACAATGATTTTGGTTCTAAATGTTCCCGCATTACAGTCACAATATCAGTAAAGCTCATTTTGGCTGGTTTGGTTGGAGCACTCAAACTTCTAAGCAAACTGTATGCCCTTCCACCTAATGCACTCAGCAAAACTGGCACTCACTTTTTATTGGCTATTTCATTTAATTAAAACACTGTTCAATTCACTCAGTGTACAACATCCCGCAATTGAATGTGTTTATCTTTCTGATATAGCCAGCCATTTCTGCTTTTTTAAGAATTTATTTATGATTATTAGCACCTGGTACTCACTGCTTATGAAGCTGTGAATTTCTCTGTTTCCTGTGTTTTTTTTTACTTGACCATCTTTCTCTTCCCCTTCTGAATAGGCATGTGCTGCACTTTTTTCAATTTGAACGTCTCGCTGCGCATCATCAAGTAGGTAGTTGTTTCAGGTTCATTTTAAAACTTCCTCATTGTCACTGTTAAGTTTTGTAACTCCAAAACATAAAGCAAGTCTTAAGAAAAACACAGAAAAACCAATGTGTACTTATTTTTTTGCATTAGTGAGGCCTGCCTTTCTGACATGGTGGTGTAATTACATATACAGTCACGTGCTTTTACATATAACCCATAATGAACTATGTAAACAACAAAGTATACTTAATCAAACAATATTACACAAATATTACTGAAATATTAAATACACAACAGAGTGTATCTGTGGTGTCTTGTATAATAAGAGCCCTCAAGTTCTCGTGACCAATTGTCATAGTAACATAGAGTCACAGAAATGTACAGCATGGAAATATGCCTTCTATCCCAACTCATTCATGCTAACAGTGTTGCCCAGTGAGCTGGTCCCTTCAGCTTATATTTGGCTCATAGTCCTCTGAACCTCTCTGATCCATGTACTTAATTAGATAGCTTTAAAACATAGTAATCTGTCAGCTTCATTCTAAATACACACGATCTTTTAGATGGAGAAGCTACCCTCAAAGTTCTTTCAAAAGTTCTCACCTCTAATTTTAAGCCTCTGCTCTTCCATTTCGTTATTTTTTTGTCAAGAAATACTGGTGGACTGTTTAATAGCTTCAATATCCCATTTTTCCATTTTTTTAAAATATTGTAGCCTTTGTCACTTCACAGCATCATTATACCAGGATAGTTTCAGGATTCCAGTCATATGTTTCATATGACATCGGATCTGGCGCAATATTTCAAACTGCTATATTAGATTATCATAGAATGGGTCTTTAGAAATTTTAATAGATCATAGTGATCTTCCCAAAGCTATCCCCAAGTTTTGCCTTTAAATGCATTTTGGATACAATTAGTGATGGCAAAAAGAAACAAACTCACATTGATGATTATCCTTGGCATATAATACAAATTTAGGATAATATTTGGTAGTTTAAAAACCAAACTCCTGAATGAAAAAGTAAATAGCATTGTTGGATTCATGATATTTAGATACACACAGGCTATGAAATGATCCAAATTGTCATGACCCAGTAGAAATTTAAATGGTCCCTACAAAATTATCAAGCAAGCTTAAGCCAAGGCAAATATTAATTAGTGGCACATATGGTAATGAGGATTAAAATTATGTCCAGTTTTTCAAATGCTATTGTAGCAAAGGCAGTAAGTGATGATTAGATTTTGCCCAAAATGTCACCACTGGGAATGAAGCCAAACTACAAATAACAGCTGAAAAAGATGGTCTAGAAATTCATTGCAGCACTTAGTCACATGGAAAGGCACAGTAGTTATGTTAAAACTGTGAATAAATATGATCTTACCTGAGAAAAATCGCACTAGTGATCACTTCGTGTGAAATTGCACCCATTGTGAAATTGGCCTGGGTATTCACTTTATCGTGGCACGGTTGCTTGGTGTTAGTCATGCAGCTAAAAGCATTGCATGTCCTACAGTGCACAACTCCACCATCGCTGGAAGAAATTCTCTGTCTTTTTGTGTGATCCATGACCTTTGAAGCACACACTCAAAGTGTCAATGAACACATCACAAAGGATTTGGGATAAAGGGTGCAATTAATGACTTTATACTGTCATATTGATAACTTGCCCTCTGCATTTCCCAGCCTCACTTTTGAATGGTCAACACTATAAGGAATTGCACACTGCTTCTTCCTTCTCTGATCCCAGATGTCTTGTACAGATCATATTGAATCTACCTTCTGAAATCTTTGGAACCTTAGTCAGACCACATCTCGAACGACCCCAGGAATTCTTGTTGTGCAAGTGTCTATCAAGTAAATACGTTGGTTAGAAGAACACTCACGATGCGCTTGAGGAACTCAGCAGGTCAGTCAGCATCAGTTGAAAAGATTAGTTGACATTTCTGGCCGACACTCTTCGTCAGGACTGAAGGAAGAACTTTGGGGAGGGTTTGAAGAATGCTGGTAGTTGAAAAAAACAGTAATTTTAAAGACAAAGGGGTGGGGAAGGGGATGCAGGGAGGTGATTGGCAGGAGAACAATGCAATGTAGTAGAAGGAGGCAGAACTATGAGGGAGGTGATGTAAAATAGGGATAGAGGAAGGGAGGGGGAGGGAATTACCGGAAGTTGGAGAGTTCTATGTTCATACCAAGGGGCTGGAGACTACCTAGACGGTATATGAGGTGTTGCTCCTCCAACCTGAGCTTAGCCTTATCATGGCAGTAGAGGAGGCCATGTATGGACATATCTGAATGGGAATGGGAAGCAGAGTTGAAGTGGGTGGCTACCGAGCGATCCTGTCTGTTGTGGCGGACAGAGTGGAGGCGCTTGACGAAGCGGTCCCCCAAACTGCGTCAGGTTTCACCGATGTGGAGGAGGCTGCCCGGGAGCACCGGATGCAATAGATGACTGCAACAGATTCGCAAGTGAAGTGCTGCCTCACCTGGGTTTTTGCCGCACCGGGAGTACTGGATGCAATAGATGACACCAACAGATTCGCAAAAACCCTTCCTGCTTCCCCTCTTCCACCCCTTTGTCTTTAAAATTACTGTTTTTTTCAACTACCAGCATTCTTCAAACCCTCCCCAAAGTTCTTCCTTCAGTCCTGATGAAGGGTTTCGTCCCGAAACGTGGACTAATCTTTTCAACTGATGCTGACTGACCTGCTGAGTTCCTCCAGCGCATTGCGAGTGTTCCTTTGACAACAGCATCTGCAGATTATTTTGTGTTTACATTGGTTAGAATATACTTGCACAGAATAGAGAGCGCTGTGTCCCTTTTCCCATGCTATACTTCAGCTTTTTGTATGATTATACTATGGCAAACAAGGGGAAATTTAAGCTGTCACTCTCTTTCTAATAAGTATGGCACCTGAAAGCTCTGCCTTCTGCCTGTTATAGGAACTGCCAGGAATGCTAGACCTCTCTTTTCAAATTCACGTTTAATTGTCATTCAACCACGGATGAACACCCATGAATGCAGCCAAATGGAATATCTTTACTCCGAGGCCAAGGTGAAAAACAGAATACTAAGAGTCATAGAGAGCACAAGGCATGTAGAGCACACATAAGATAACAAGCACATATAGGATGTCAGTAAGATACAGTCACACAGAAAATATATATAGTCCAGGATCCTGAGTCCGTGAATGTTGCAGCAGTCAGCAATCGAACACAATACAGCTTATCTTCTGCCAAGGGAACAGTGGGCGGAAGCACCGACTCCAGTTTAGACATCGAGCCACACCACCTCCGGTGGAGATTGTGACCCCTCTCTCCTGAACAGTTGTAAACAGGCAGTACCACGGCTTGAGGACTAAACATTGCTACGACCCAGGGCACACAGCACCCCCACCATCCACATCTGATATCTGCCAATAAATCAGTGAATGGGACTTGCAGCTTTCTGCATTAACTATGTCCAACAGGGTCTTGCAATCACAAGAAAAGCAGCTAAGATGATCATTTCCAACAGACTTTTGTCCAATTTCACTTTATTTTTTTTTTAGCAGACTTGAGGATAGCATCATACTTGTGTGCTGGTTAATGTACCAAAAAAGGGTCAAGCTCAGTTTCTCATAAGTGAAGTCTAGTTGCTATGGTGCACAAAGGTCTTCCCTCCACAAGGTCCTGTCATTGTAGAGAGTACAGATCATGGAGAGAATATTGAAGAACAGATTGGAGTTGAGGAGTAGATGATTGTTGGTTAATTCTCTGGATGATGAGTATCCACCAGGTTAGGAAATAATCTGGGAAAAGGCTCGGAATCTGAGAAATGCTGGCAAAGACATTGGGGAAACTAGAGATTGCAAATCTCACATAGGACAGGCACTGCCTTTTGAGACTTCACTCTGTATATTGCACAGTTCGAACAGACATTAGATTATTAAAACCTGGTTTTAAATGAATCAATAAAAATTTGTTTTTCAGATCATTGAGATTGAAAATTTCGCTTCAGTTAATTTTGAGTAGTGCATTGTTGACATTGTCTAGGGAATTTTTAATTCAGAGAAAAGTGATAAGGGAATGAAATTCATACTGAAAAATGGAGTGGCTGAAATTCTAAATGAGCATTCATGCACAAAGTAATGTGTGCAATATTCAGGGTCAACCAATATTTTATCATCACACCATTTCTTTTGGAGCTGTCCAAACAAGTTTCTATCCATCTATTTACTTATTTATCTATCTATTGATCTAGCTATCTAGTTGTTTATTTATTTATATGCTGCCCAAAATGGCCCTTCCAGCCCTTGAAGCCACTCTTGATTTAACCCTAGCTTTATCATGAGACAATTTACCATGACCAATTAACCTTCCAAATGGTACATCTTTGGACTGTGAGAGGAAACAGGAGCAACTGGGGGAAACCCATGCAGTCACAGGAGAGAACATACAAACTCCTTACAGACAACAGCGGGAATCTGGGTTGCTAGTAGCATAAAGCACTATATGACTGTGCCACCATATATTAATCTAATGTTAAGAAGGTCCTAAAACCATGGCCCCAACAGTTAACTATAGTAGCACACACAAAGTTGCTGGAGGAGCTCAGCAGGCCAGGCAGCATCTATGGAAAAAAGCACAGTCAACGTTTCGAGCCAAAACCCTTCGCAGGTCTCTCTTGTTTGTGAGTTAACTATAGATTCTGTCTGGTCAGCTTCAATGTGGAATTAGAGAAAGGTGTAGTATAGGGGAGGCCATTCCACTCATCTTCTACACACTGGGGACATATTTAATTTGTCACTATCAAAAGATATTATTCTAGTTGAGCAGCAGCTTGACCTAAAAAGCATCTAACATTAGTATTTACTTTGTGTCTTCTAACATCAAGGGGTATTCCCAAAGTGAAACTATGTTACTGTATCAGTAATGACGACAATGAGATTAATGGTTGTTTAATTTCTTTTGACAGTCTTGGTGACTCAGCTATCAATTATCTACACTAATGTTTGAATGCATTGTCTTCAGATCTGGGCCCTTCTGCCAGTGCATCAAATCTGCCGTCAAGGTAGTGCAACTGCGGAGTGCCACAGAGTGTATTATCTGAATACACAAATGACAAACTGCACCCATGGAGTGGGGCCCAGACCATGATGCTAGAAAATACTTTCAGTGATTTGTTTCTGAAGAGGACTTCTTTAACAACGTTCTGTAGATGCACACTGGAGAGTATCCTGACTTGTTGCATCATGGCCTGATATGGAAAAACCAATGCTCAAAAACAGAAAAGCCTACAGAAAGTAGTGGATGCAGCCCAGTCCATCACAGGAAACGCTCTCCTCATCATTGAGCACACCTACAAGGAGCGCTGCCACAAGAAAGCAGCACCCATCACTAAGGACGCCTGCCATCCTTCTCGCTGCTGCCTTGGGGAAGAAGGTACAGCAGCCTTAGATCCTAAACTACCAGCTTCAGAAAGGTTTATTACCTTTCAGCCATCAGGTTGCTGAACCTGCATGGAAAACTTCACTCAGCTCAACGCTGAGCTGATTCCATAACCATGGGAGTCTGCTTCAAGGACTCTACAACTCATGTTCTCAATACTAATTAATTAATTTAGTAACTTATTTATTTATTATTTGTTGTTTTTGTTTTTATTTATTTTAACAGCTTGTCTTTTTTGCACATTGTTTGTTAGTTATTGTTTGAGTGTAATTTTTCACTAATTCTTTTGTATTTCTTTATTTGCCTCAAGAAAATGAACCTCAGGGTAGTATGTGGTGACAAATACAGTACGTACTTTGATAATAAATTTACTTTGAACCTTGATAGGAGATTTATGATTGGTCGTATTCTGGTTAGATTGCTACCAGAGACAGTGAGGTGGAGAATTACTCCATGGTATCATTGGCTCAATGTAGTTGCCTAACAGTAAAATTAACAGCTTGACCTTGTACGCTGAACTTTTTTACAGAGCTGGGATCCTGTGATGCTGTCAACTAATTCCAAGGGAACGTGCAATAGATTTCTAGCTTTCTTCAGCTCAGAAAGAACTGAAGTAGTCTGATACTTGGACTGAACTCTGTCAGATAACAAAATAGGCAAAGTAGCCCTTACAGACTCAACATCTGCTAATTAAAAGAGAGCAATTGAAACTAACTTAAGGACTTATACAATGTACCCATTTGGTACAGGTGAGACCTTGGGACCAGAGCAAATTAAAGAAAATTTGTCTGATTATGCTCAGATGGCAAAAGCTGTGTATTATATTGAGGAAGATGATCAAGCAGTCCTGGAGGAATCCTACCTACTTCGTCCACGGAGACCCAGCTTTCCCACTTCTCTCTTGTGGATGTCAAATATGGCTGTGCTCTGGGCATTGTTTCTAATTACAATTCTTTTCCATGAGATCAGTTTGTGTTGAACTCTGGAAAAAGGCTTCAGTCAAGAAAATCAATCTGCATCATGAAAAAACTCTTTGGAATCTGTTTCTATTTTTGCTCCACTATCACATCATCAACACTCCCAAATACGCTGCACACTGTGTATCTGTGGAATATTCCACTGGAAGATGTGAAATCCCATAACTCCAGTCAGAAATATGCAAAGCACAACCCCGCAGTTAAGTAACATGCCACACACTTTTGCAATCCCACAAATTCAGAATCTAGGTTCTCCAAGGTTGAAGCCATTCAAAAACTTGATTGATTCCACTATAGAACCTCATCCAGGACTTTGTGTACAATCTAGGATATGAATGTAACGAAGTAAAAAGAAAAGTGCTGTAAAATAAACAGCACTGTATCCAAAAGGACCATCGTCCCAAACAATACTTGGTTTTGCTGTCAGAATTGCTGACATGTCTCAGGATTCCAATGCCAATGAAAAATTCCTCACCTTCCTGGCCGAACCCGACTGGTGATTTTTCAGCCACATTCCAAAGCTGGATTGTACATGGATTGAAACTGTGGCGCAGGAGGTTTCTGGAGATTTCCAGCATTTATATAGCATGGGTTTTATGGCTGTTCGGAGGGAAGGCATTAAAATTATATTTTATAAACTATAATTTAAAATTATTTATGTTTGCTATGACACTTTGAATTATTTAGTATTTTCAGCTGATTTTCTTCTTTCCAAAACCTATAAATTGTTTATTATAATTTTTGAGTCTCTTTGAATGTCATGAATATGCAGAAGCAGTGAAAACCTGGTCAGTTCTGTTGGACTGGCAAAGCTGATGATGTGGCCTGGCCATCTGTCAAATATTTCCTGAGCAGCTTGTTTTGGCTCACCTACTGGATAGGATTAGGTTACAGTTGGATGCAGGATGATCTTCACCAACTCAGAGAAACATAAAAGATTATGGCACCATACAGACGCTTCAGTCCACAATGTTGCATCAATCTTTTAGCCTTCTCTAAGATCAATCTAACTCTTCCAATCTACATAGTTCTCCGTTTTCTATCATCCGTTGTCCTATTTTTCTTTCTTTATTAATCTTTTTATTGATTTAATAGGAGCATAAATACAATTAAGAGGAGAATTATCTCAAATATATATACCAGTAACAATATAAACGGAGATTAAGATAAACATTGTCAAAATCATAGATATTGTTAAACTAGTATAAAATATATAACAAAAGAAATGAAAATAGCATTTCTCCTCTTATCAGTTTATGAAGAGAAAAGAAAAAACATTGAGTTTTAAATGAAGAGAAAAAAACCCACTACACTATATAAAAAAAAACAAAAAAAAAGATTTAAAAAGGGGGCTGGGCAGTCTATTTTGAGGATACGACCAAAAAAAAAAGAAAGAAGACTTTCTGATCAAATCTAAAACTTGGTAAAAAAAAAAGATTGAAAGAGTAATAAATCAAATTAAATGAAAATATTGGATAAAAGGTTGCCAGATTTGCTTAAATTTAAAGGATGTATCAAATGTCCGACTTCTTATTTTCTCTAAACTTAAACAGGACATAATGGAGGAAAGCCAATAAAAGATCGTAGGTGGATTAGAATCCTGCCACTTCGATAAAATGGCTCTCCTAGCCAGTAGGGTCGAAAAGGCTGTCATACATTGAGCGGAAACAGGAATATTTCCTGTTTCCGATGGGATAATCCAAAAAATTGCTGTAAGCAAATTAGGTTGTAGATCCAGATTGAAAATTTTTGACAGTATTTTAAAAACATCTCTCCAAAAGTTATCTAGCTTTATACAAGACCAATACATATGAGTTAAAGTGGTCAGCTCAGTATTACATCTGTCACAAATAGGATTGATATTGGAGAAAATACGCGCTAGTTTATCCTTTGACATATGGGCCCGATGCACTACCTTGAACTGTATCAAGGAATGACGGGCACAAATAGATGAGTTGTTAACCAAGTGAAAGATTTTACTCCATTGATTATCTGAAAATGACTCTTGAAATTCTGATTCCCAAGCACGTTTAATTTTATCATTAGATATCATTCGTGAGTTCAATACCGTTTATAGATCATAAATATCAACCCTTTTTGAAATGGTTTAAACTGAAAGAGAGCGTTTGTCATATTTTGCGGATAAGCAGTAGAGTAATTTGGCAACAAACCACATAAAAAATTCCTAATTTGTAAATATCTAAAAAAGTGTACATCGGATAAATCATATTCATCCACTAACTGAGAAAAAGACATTAAACAGTCCCCTAAAAACAAATCTGAAAAAGTTATTATTCCCTTGGTTTTCCAAATTAAAAAGGCCTTATCCAAAATTGATGGTTTTAAAAAAATAATTGAGATAGATAATACTAGAAAGAAGAAAATTATTTAACTCAAAAAATCTATGAAACTGAAACCAAATTTTTAATGTATGTTTAATAATGGGATTATAATCTTGTCTACTAATCTTAGAAAACAAAAAGGGAAGAGGAGTTCCCAGTAAAGAGGCCAAAAAGAATCCTTTCACTGAATTTACCTCTAAGTCCAACCATGAAGGACATTCATGTATATCTGAATAGTGAATCCAAAAAGTAATATATCGAATATTAATTGCCCAATAGTACATTATAAAGTTCGGCAAATCCATACCGCCATCCTTTTTTAATTTCTGCAATAAGGGTTTACTCAATCGAGGATTTTTATTGTTCCAAATATAAGATAAGATCATAGAATCTATTCTGTCAAAGAACTTCTTAGGAACAAAGGAAGGAACTGCCTGAAATATATATAAAAATTTCAGCAAAACTATCATTTTAATAGCATTAATTCAACCTATTAATGATAGTGTCATAGGCGACCATTTAGAAAGCATTTGTCTGGTGTAGCCAATTAAACCATGTGCCTATCTAAGAGCTTGTTGTTGATGAGTGCCTTTGGGTAGTCACTGACTCGTGGTGACCCAATGGATAGTGTAGTCCTGGCAAGATACAAAAGTAGATAAGAAAGCCTTCCTTCTGCACAGGTTGGGACCCAGCCAGATTTGAACTCAGGACCAATTGCCTCAAAGTCCAGTGCTGATGACGCCACACCACCGGATGGCCCGAGAGCTTCTTAAATGCCCCAATGTATCTGCTTCTACCACCATCCCTGACAGGCCATTTCATGTTCTTACCACTCAGTGTAGAACATTTACCTCTGACATCCCCACTATACTTTCCCCCAGTTACCTTAAAATTATGCCCCTTCATTCTTCAGACTTTTGTGAAAGGTAAGTTTGAGGAGAATTATGTGCCTCCATATTACGGGGCAAACACCACTCAGTGAAGCCTAGGTCATTGATTCACTTTCTTTCTCTCTCTTCAGTTCCAGATCTCCAGATCGACATTTAAGGTAATAAATTATTCCAAACCTTTTTGCTAACACTACTTTGTAGGAGGCATAATTCAGTGTCTGACCTTCCCTCTTAACCTGTGGAAATGCATCTCATCTTCTCTGCAGTGTTCAGTTGAGTGCTGGGATTCACACTGTTCCTGTATTTGACATCTAACCATTCAACACAGTAGAGCTTGAGAATACAGATTTCTGTAAGCAAATCAGCTTTGAAGCAATCTGAAGTTAAATCTTAATATGAATAAAATTATTTGTCTATCACCTAGCTGAAATCCATTTATGTAATTGACTTATTAGGTTATTTAATTTTTAAATTGACTGGTTAATCTTCTATAGAACAACTGGACTTGAGGTGAAATGGAAAAGAGCGATATTTTGTTGCACTACAATACGAACGTGTTTTCAGGCTCCTTTTCAAATCTTGGATTCTGTTCTTATTTTATACACTGCAAGTATAAAGTAACATCCAAAGTAGTCCAAGAAATAGAGAAACCAATTTGAATGAAGTGTAATGGTTTCTTTGCAGGATAGAGTATATAAAGACACACCTCTATAATTCCAGTACTGGTGGGAGGTTGTAACATAAGGTCACAGGTTTGCTAAGAGAGGTTTCATTACAAATTCAGACAGAGGAATTTATTCAATGGAAACCTGACATTAGGAAGCAAGGTACTACAGACACAAAGAATTTTATTATACATTGTACACAGATGCCTCAAAAATTCTAAAGGCCGTTATCTTTTCTACCACTTTGATCTCATCAGTCAATGTGCACTAGATATGAAGTCAAGAGATTCAGAGATGGGATTAAGAAGATTTTAGTTTTCCTGAGTTGTAATTAAGCTTCTGAAGCTTGTACAGGTCTAAAATATAGGGCATAAGGGAGAACAGCAGAAAATAATTCCGAAAAGGTTCCTCAAAACTAAATAGGTAAATGTATTTCAAGTACGTGGGGACATGGCTGTAGCTGGTGCCCCTGCCATGCTAACTTAAATTTGTTTCAGCATGATGCCCTGAAGCCAACAGCAGGCAGCAGTTTTGTGGTCATTGGTACCTGAGTAATACCATAAGACCATAAGACAAAGGAGCATAAGTAGGCCATTCGGCCCATCGAGTCTGCTCCGCCATTTTATCATGAGCTGATCCATTTTATCCTATTTAGTCCCACTGCCCCGCCTTCTCACCATAACCTTTGATGCCCTGGCTACTCAGATACCTATCAATCTCTGCCTTAAACACACCCAATGACTTGGCCTCCACTGCTGCCCGTGGCAACAGATTCCATAGACTCACCACCCTCTGACTAAAAAAATTTTTTCACATTTCTGTTCTGAAAGGGCACCCTTCAATCCTGAAGTCATGCCCTCTCGTACTAGACTCCCCCATCAAGGGAAACAACTTTGCCACATCCACTCTGCCCATGCCTTTTAACATTCGAAATGTTTCTATGAGGTCTCCCCTCATTCATCTAAACTCCAAGGAATACAGTCCAAGAGCGGACAAACGTTCCTCATATGTTAACCCTCTCATTCCCTGAATCATTCTAGTGAATCTTCTCTGTACCCTCTCCAACGTCAGCACATCCTTTCTTAAATAAAGAAACCAAAACTGCCCACAGTACTCCAAGTGAGGTCTCACCAGCGCCTTATAGAGCCTCAACATCACATCCCTGCTCCTATACTCTATTCCTCTAGAAATGAATGCCAACATTGCATTCGCCTTCTTCACGACCGACTCAACCTGGAGGTTAACTTTAAGGGAATCCTGTACGAGGACTCCCAAGTCCCGTTGCATCTCAGAACTTTGAATTCTTTCCCTATTTAAATAATAGTCTGCCCGTTTATTTTTTCTGCCAAAGTGCATAACCATACCATTTCCAACATTGTACTTCATTTGCCACTTCTCTGCCCATTCTTCCAATCTATCCAAGTCTCTCTGCAGACTCTCCGTTTCCTCAGCACTACCGGCCCCTCCACCTATCTTCGTATCGTCAGCAAACTTAGCCACAAAGCCATCTGTTCCATAATCCAAATCGTTGGTGTACAATGTAAAAAGAAGCGGCCCCAACACTGATCCCTGTGGAACACCACTGGTAACCGGCAGCCAACCAGAATAGGATCCCTTTATTCCCACTCTCTGTTTCCTGCCAATCAGCCAACGCTCTATCCATGTATGTAACTTTCCTGTAATTCCATGGGTTCTTATCTTTAAGCAGCCTCATGTGTGGCACCTTGTCAAAGGCCTTCTGAAAATCCAAATATACAACATCCACTGCATCTCCCTTGTCTAGCCTACTGGTAAATTCCTCAAAAAATTGTAATAGGTTTGTCAGGCAGGATTTTCCTTTAAGGAATCCATGCTGAGTTCTGCCTATCTTGTCATATGCCTCCAGGTACTCTGTGACCTCATCCTTGACAATCGACTCCAACAACTTCCCAACCACCGACGTCAAGCTAACAGGTCTATAATTTCCTTTTTGCTTCCTTGCCCCCTTCTTAAATAGCGGAGTGACATTTGCAATCTTCCAGTCTTCCAGAACCATGCCAGAATCTATCGACTTTTGAAAGATCATCGCTAATGCCTCCGCAATCTCCACAGCTACTTCCTTCAGAACACGAGGGTGCATTCCATCTGGTCCAGGAGATTTATCAACCTTTAGCCTATTCAGCTTCCTGAGTACTTTCTCGGTCGTAATTGTGACTGCACACACTTCTCTTCCCTGCCACCCTTGAGTGTCCGGTATCCTGCTGTCTTCCTCAGTGAAGACTGATGCAAAATACTTGTTCAGTTCCTCTGCCATCTCCTCATCTCCCATTACAATTTCTCCAGTATCATTTTCTATCGGTCCTATATCTACTCTCACCTGTCTTTTACTCTTTATATACTTGAAAAAGCTTTTAATATCCTCTTTGATATTATTTGCTAGTTTCCTTTCATAGTTAATCTTTTCTCTCTTAATGACCTTCTTGGTTTCCTTTTGTAAGGTTTTAAAGACTTCCCAATCCTCTGTCTTCCCACTAATTTTTGCTTCCTTGTATGCCCTCTCCTTAGCTTTAACTTTGGCTTTGACTTCTCTTGTCAACCACGGTTGCATCCTTTTTCCATTTGAAAATTTCTTCTTTTTTGGAATATACCTGTCTTGCACATTCCTCATTTCTCGCATAAACTCCAGCCACTGCTGCTCTGCTGTCTTTCCCGCCAGTGTCTCTTTCCAGTCAACTTTGGCCAGTTCCTCTCTCATGCCACTGTAGTTTCCTTTACTCCACTGAAACACCAACACATCAGATTTCGGCTTCTCTTTTTCTAATTTCACAGTGCACTCAATCATGTTATGATCACTGCCTCCTAAGGGTTCTTTCACCTCAATCTCTCCAATCACCTCCGGTTCATTACACAATACCCAATCCAGTACAGCCGATCCCCTAGTGGGCTCAACAACAAGCTGTTCTAAAAAAGCCATCTCGCAGACATTCTACAAATTCTCTCTCTTGAGATCCAGTGCCGACCTGATTTTTCCAATCTACTCGCATGTTAAAATCCCCCACAATTATCACAACACTGCCCTTCTGACAAGCCTTTTCTATTTCTAGTTGTAATTTGTAGTCCACATCCCTGCAGCTGTTTGGAGGCCTATAAATAACTGCCATAATGGTCCTTTTACCCCTGCTATTCCTTGGCTCAACCCATAAAGATTCTGCACCTTCCGATCCTATATCACCTCTTTCTAATGATTTAATATCAGGGCTAATATCATTGGATGTGGAATGCCAAATATGACTGGCTAATTGGACTTCTCTCGTTTGAAGTTCATTTTCTTTATTAAGAGACTTTGATAAGCAGGAGCTTTGCCAAATGCACAGCACAGTATTATACCTTAAGATTATGAAGGTCGGGGTATATCCTGTGTTCTGAATGGCCACAGCTATATCAGGCAATCAAGAAACACATTTGGTGATATCACCTAGCACTGTTATCAGTCAGAGGGATGCTAATGTGCGTATGTATACGGAATATACTGTATGTACATGTATATCCAGTGGATTTCAGTTAATTGGACCATCTGTTAATTGGAGCAGTTGCTTATTTGGGACAACTCTTAAAGAACAAAAGCTAATCAAGAAAATAGCCTGGATTCCTTTAGTTTATTTTGGACTCTGCGTCACTTAAGTGGGGCAGGAGACTTGTCAAACAGTTTCCAACTAGTATCAATTGCATGTACTTGCATGGCCATGCTTAGAGTGAACAGTTTTTAAATAACATCAGTTGCATGTGTTTGTGTTCAAAAAGCAGAGAATTTTGGAAAACGATAGTTGGCGAGAAATAAATAGTGGAACAAATCAAAACTGCGGTTTCAAGCATTCAGGCTTGGAGAGACCAGAAGCACCCATGAGTGAAAACGAAATGATTTCACTTCTTCAACAAGTCAGGAAAAGTGAAGAATTTGAAGGCATCAACAATCACCTTGAATGTTACAATGAAAATGACGATTTGGAAGATGTAATTGTTGATAGCATTGTATTAAGGCAGTCCCTTATCAGCAGTAGGTGTCTGTACTATTTTTGTTCATTTATAGTCAATCACAAGAATATGGTAGCATTCACTCCATCACTAACGATAACGAACTAATTCACAGTTTTATAATACTGTAGTAGTATTGGTAATATTCTAATATATTGTATTTCATTTTAATAAATAATTTGTTAACCAGTTAAAAGGTAGTTTGCCTTTTTTATACCTTTTTAACTTTTCCATGAAACTTTGGCTAATTAGGCAGTCGCTTCATTGGGCCAAAATGTAGTGGTCCCGAAGTGTCCAAATTAACTGGATGTACTGTAGTTTTGCACAGTACTGTAGTAATTTTATTGACTGCACTGTATTACTGCCACAAAAAAAATCATGACATATGAGAGTGACGATACACCTGATTCTGATCTGGATCTCTATTGTGGACTTAGAGTGGGAAGGGGGCGGGGAGAAGGGAATCACAGTTGGGAAAAGGGGAAGGGGAAAGGAAGGGAACTGGAAGCACAAGAGCAACACACACAAAATGCTGGAGGAATTCAGCAGGCTCGGCAGCATCTATGGAAGAAAGTACTATCGAAGTTTCAGGCCGAAACCCTTAGGCAGCAGAAGAGAGACATTCTGTAATGATTAATAAACTAATTGTCTGGAAGCAAATGACTTTGCCTGATGTCTCAGGGCTGGGTTTGTCTGCACTCAGGCCACCCCACCCCCTGCCCCTAGCACTGGCATTCCTCTCTGACACGCGTCACCCTGCCGCCCCGGCCTCCCCTCTCCACCGTTGCCATTCCCAACCTTCTTTACCCGTGCCACATTTATAAACGCACTCTCCACTCCATGTTGACAAATACAGCACTTTGCTAAAGTCTTAGGCACACCAGCTATGTATATGTGCCTATGATTTTTGCAGATTACTATATATTTTTTCTCACCCCTTATAGGTGGTGTGTACGTGTAGTTTTTGCTCAATCCCAGGTTCTCTACCAGAGGCCTGGGATCCTGAAGGTTCGGCACAGTATCCTTGCTGTTCCCAGTAGTGTGCTCTTCTGGCCTGAGATCTCAGATGTTGTTCCTGAGATTTGTTGGAGCCACTCTCCCAGTCCAGGTATCACAGCTCCAAGTGCCACCAGAATTATTCTGGCTTTAACCTTCCACATCCTTTCAATCTGCTCTTTCAAGCCCTGGTACTTCTCCAGCTTCTCATATTCTTTCTTCCTGATGTTACTGTCATTTGGGATTGCCACATCTATTACTATTACTTTCTTCTCATTCTTGTCCAATATTACTATGCTTGGTTGGATGGCCAGTACCTGTTTATCATTCAGTATTTGGATGTCCCACGGGATCTTAGCTCTGTCATTCTCTATTACCTTCTCGGGTTTTTCCCATTCGGACTTAGGAGTGTCCAATCCACACTCAGCACAGATGTCCCTGTACACAATTCCTGCAACTTGGTTGTGCTGTTCAGTGTATGCTGTCCCTGCCTGCATTGTGCACCCTGCTACTATGTGCTGGATGGCTACTATATATTTCTTGTGTTACGGTATAATAATTTTCTGTATATAATAAAAAAATCATCCCTTTACAGGGCAACACTACTCTAATTTTCAAATATGGATACAGCATTTAGACTTACATTGTCTAGGTAAAGAAAATGGATTATTTTAGCTCTTCACTTTCCATAACGTGTTTTGAAACTTTACCTATTCTTGGATTGAGACCTTTTTAATCTTTCTCGACAGTGGTTTATTTGGTTAACTGTGCGATATTTTCTAATAGGGTTCAGGGCTCTGAAAATAAATATAGACCGGAAAAAAAACTATTATCAGTTACGATGATCAAGAAGCCTATTGGATTGTTGTAAAAACACATCTGGTTCACTAACATCCCTTAAGGAAAGGAATCTGCCATCTGTGTTCTTGATCCAGATCCATCATTATGGTTGACTCTTGACTTCTCAGTACAAGGGCCATTGAGGAGGAGCATTAAGTGGTGGGATTGCCAATGACGTCCACATCCTGTGAATGAATAAGTAAAATAATGCTCTGGAGAAAACTTTCTTATAACCAGTATGTGCCTCCAAGCAATATGAATCATAAAACAAATTGCCATGCATGTTATTTTCTTTCAAATAATTGCTCACAGTGCTTAGTTATGAATATTGCTGTAAATGTCAAAAAAAAACAATTAATATTTTTAACTAATACTTTCAAAGCACACTCTCAGCATGGAACGGGAAGAATAGACTGGAAGGTAATAAGATTAATAATGCGAGATAAATACAAGTACTGAACAAATGGGTTGAATTGTGATTATTGCCATAAATTATAAAACATGAGTAAGAACAAGATTTGTACCTTTTAATTTTCAAACTGATATATTCCATTTTCAGCACCCTCTCCTTCACCAATCCTCACACTAGAATTTATGTCAGAATTTAAAATGTCCATTAATGATCAGAGGCTAAGGAAAGACTACAGACACACCAGTACTTTCTCTTCCTTTAACCTTCTGCATTCACAGCGGATTGGCCTGGAATCTGTTTGAATTTAGACTAGCTATATCCTGAGAATTGACTTAATTGCGCAGCTTATAAGATCACAGAATATTAAACGTAAAAAAATATACATCTGGTAAGCCAAGCCTTCCTGATCTTTTGTAGCACATACAAATTGATGGAGGAGCTGAGCAGGCCAGGCAGCATCTATGGAAAAGAATAAACAGTCAACATTTCTGGCCAAGATCTTTAATCAGGACTTCTGGCATCTGCAGATTTCCCTTGATCTCTCACCTTGGGTACTTAAACCTTACACCCCTTTAAAACTCCTCTTATAAAATTGGAAAATACAAGGAGGATTTTTCTAATTGCTGGAAACTGTCATTTTTCAAGTCTTTTAATTGTTAGCATTTCTAATAATGTATCTTGTACTATCAGCTTTATAACATGAGCAACACATGAAACATGCTGGAGGAACTCAGCAAGTTAAGCAGCATCTATGTAGGGGAATAAACCATTAACATTTTTTGCTGAAACACTTCATCATGGTTGGAAATCAATGCAGCAAAAGCCAAAAATGTGGGGAGAGGAAGGAGTACAAGCTAGCAGGTGACAGGTGAGCCCAGCAGAGGGGTAGGTGGATTGGTGGGGGAAGGAGATGAAGTAAGAAACTGGGAAGAGATAGGTAGAAGAGGTAATGGACTGAAGAAGAAGAATCTGATTGGGGAGGATGATTGACCATGAAAGGAAGGGCAAGAGGGAAAATATAGGAAGGTGAACGGGTAGGTGAGGAGAAAAGAAGAGGTGAGAGGGAAACCAGAATGGGAAATTGGAAAAATAAAGAAGAGGGAAAAGAGAGAAATTACTGGAAGTTAGAGAAATTGATGTTCATGTCATCAGGTTAGATTAGAATAGATTATAGACTATATTTGGTTACCTTTATTTGTCACATGTACATCGAAACATCAAAACATACAACAAAATGTGTCATTTTGATCAATGGCAAACACAGTCCAGGGAGGGGCTCGGGTCAACCCAACAAGAATCACTATGCTTACAGCACCAATGTAGCATGTACACAACTTACTAGCCCCAACACTAATGTCTACATATTTGGAATGTGGAAGAAACTGTAGCACCTAGAGGTAATGCATACAGTCAGGGATTGAACATATAATCTCACTGATAGCGATGGAAATTGAACCCCAATCACGTAAAGGTTGACACCGTAAAGCATTCAATTAACTGTTACACCACTGTGCTGCCTTCCCGCCATGGAGGCTACTCATATGGAATATGAGATGTCACACCTCCCCACCCTGGGTTTGGCCTCACCGTGACAGTAGAGGAGGCATGGACAGACTTGTCAGAACGGTTTGAAATAGGTAGCCACTGGGAGATCCTGCCTTTTGCAGGGGACAGAGCAAAGGTGACAGACAAAGCAGTCTTCTGACCTGCCTCAGGTCTCACTAATGTAGAGGACGCTGCACCAGAAACACTGGATACAATAGATTATTCAAAAAGACTTGCAGGTGAAGTATTGCTTCACCTGGAAGGGCTCTTTGGGGCCTTAAATGGTGGTGAGAGAGGATGTGTAGGGGCATGTGCAGCACTTGTCATGCTTGCAAAGGTAAGTACTAGGAGGGAGATCTGTGGGGAGGGATGAATAAGCGAGAGAGGCATGTAGAGAGTGATCCCTATGGAAAGTGGAGGGAGAGGGGAGGAAAAGTTGAGCTTAAGAGTGGACTTCTGCTGGAGATAGTGAAAATTACAGATTTACCTTATATTTCTTTTTCAAAACAAACTTAGAGAAAAGGAGAAGCCCAGCTAAAAAAACTGAAAAATTCTTCAAATCAACATTATCAAAAATGCTTTGTTGGAATACACTTTAAGGTCAAAGAAAGAAAAAGTACCAGTGCATCCCTATTGTTTTCCTAGCCTCGGATTGTTTATGGGCATATTAAATTCTGACATATACTGATGAATTGGAGAATATTCAGATGCAAGTTGCCTTTAGTGAAATAGAAATCACTGGTGTTTCTTTCTTCTATTGTTAATGCCTGGAAGAAAATGAATCTCAAGTTAGTATACAGTGACATATATGCACTTCGATAATAGATTTACTTTGAACTATGGATGCAGATACATGCATAATCTCTGATGCAATGTCTTGGTCAACGTCTCATCGTGTTCAAAGTCATATTTTGAGAAGGATTATTGTGATCTCCAAGGTGCAGGCCAGAGCTAAAGTGCTGAGAAGAAAGTAATTGCAGCAGTGGAGAGAAAGACTGATGCAAGATTCTTAAAAACTGGTGGATTCATTGCTAAAGTATGAGGATCAAAGAAATGGAAATATAACTCTTTGTAATAAAAATATAACCATTTGTTTCCTGAGTCATTTGTCAGTGTCTTTTACCTTTCTAAAAGAAAATATCATTTTAAATAAAATTTTCTGATTGCTTAGCAAATTAAAAAGAAACCCAAGCATAGAAATACATTAACAGAAATAAACATTCCTGTGAACAATGCTGGAAAGAATGTTCTGTCTCTAACAGAAGGTTATTTGAACCTTCATTCTCCAAGTACAAAAACATTGTGCAGGAAACGATAATACATTGTGAAGAAAACACTGAATTTCAAATATGTTGAAATATTATGTACAGTAGATTCCTTCTCCACTCTAACAATAATAAGGTTCATGTAAGTTAACAAGAATCCCTTGATTTTAAATACTCCACTAAAACAAATATTGATTTTCATAAGTAAATATTTTTATATGTGTGATTATATTTTGTAAAAGCTTTACAGGTTACTCAAATAGTTCAAATAATAGTTGAACTGTATAACTTTCCTATAATTGCAAAATATTTTGCACAGATCCACTTTCCAGTAATTTAGTAATATAATTGATGCAGTCACTGGAATTCGAGCTAAATGCACTTTTGATAAAAAGCCATATGGGATTGAGATTGTAAATGAAACAATTTCACACTTTCTAAAGACCATGATTTCTAAATTCAATAATAAAGAGTCTGAAAATCTAGATCCCACTATTTTAAACTAATTGGTATTATCCCATTAAGTATATACCTCATATGAATTTTTCCATTCAAGGATGTTCAGGGATGATTTCTGTGATGCTTGAAAACTGATAATTGTTTTGAAGCAGAGGTGAGAAAAAACTTTAACACAAGAGATTCTGTGGATGCTGGAGATCCAAAGCAATACACACAAAATGCTGGAGGAACTCAGCAGGTCAGACAGCATCTATGGAAATGAATGTTTCAGGCTGAGGCCCTTCTTCAGGACTGGAAAGGAAGTGGGAAGACATGATAGTAAAAAGGTGGGGGGAGGGAGCGAGGCCAGTTAGAAGGTGATGGGTGAGGCTAGGTGGGTAGGAAAGGGAAAGGGTTAAGGAGGAAGGAATCTGATAGGAGAGTAGAGTGGACCACATGAGAAAGGGAAGGAGGAGGGGACCTGGGGGAGGTGATCAGCAGATGAGAAGAGTTAAGAGGCCAGAGTGGGGAATAGAAGAAGAGGGGAGGGTGTGGGGTTTTTAAACATTTTTAAAACATTACTTCTGTGTTTTTACTTATGATATATATTACTTTTCTTAGTGAAAAAATATTGTTGACTGGAGAGATGAAATTTTAATGCAGCACTTGCAGGGTTAATTTTACAACTGCTGCAAGGATTTACTCTTATCGCACTAATTCATATTGTTGAGTAATGTCTCTTCTGGACTGCTTTCCAAGCTTTTATTCTGTGTTTGAATCAATCCATACATGAACTTGAAATTATTCAAATATTTTGAAAGTGATTCCATTTGATTTCCTCAGAGAACTTAATCATGCAAACTATGACCTTTACTGGCACTTCTTGGCAGTAAAATTGTCCCACTGTCAAGATGTCAAAGGCCATCTCTCACAGTGACTGTCATTCAGCTGTCATGGTGCCAAATTGTATATCACGAAAGAAGTAAAATAATTGATCAATAAATATGCTATCCCACAGCATTCTTCAATGCAAATAAATGGTTCATAAGGATTAATATGCAATGCATACCAGCAATCAATTGTCAGTTTATTATATAAAAACAATATGAATCTTTTTCATGTATTTGGAAGGATGTCTAGAAAGATGATAACAGGTAAATAGTCATATTTATCCAAGTCCTCTCAGTGTTCTGAAACACAGCAAGGTCCTTTACATATGAAAATGAATGAAGTCTCTGTAGGTTCTAACGCTCTAAAGTCACTTCTGTGCATCTTCCTCAAGCAATTTGTTTTACATTAGTTTTAACAATAATCTAATAAAACTTGCAGCTTTTAAAAGAAACTTGATGGTCAATTTATATATGCTTTTTATTATGATGTTTCTGTACAAAGGTGCCTATTCAAGGATAGCTTTTACATCTGATGAAAGTTCATTGGCCTTAAACGTTGCCTCTGTTTCTCTCCACAAATTGGTACTTGCCTATCTCCTCCATGTTTCTATTCTTTGTTGCATTTTATAACACATTGTTTGTACTTTACCTTATTTAGCTAGATCTTACAAAGGTAAGAATATTTAGTAATTGACATTCCAGTAATAGTTGCTTCACAGATCCTGTGGTTTACCAATAAGAAGCCACCTGTTATATCCTAGCAATTATTTGTCCAAATTTAGCATGCAATTTCATGTGTTCGCCCATCATGTGATCAGACCGTGACTGATCAAAAAGCCCAAACAATTCTTTATTCAAGAAATAATTATTATTTTTTTCAATTAATTAAACTCTTTATAATACTACTGATTGTGGAAATGGGACTTTGACATAAAGTATCACCTAAGTATACTGATAAGACTGTTGTATCAGCAAATTTGCCTTGCCAGAGAGACATTGTGTAAACTATTGCAGCTTGAGTCAATCGGTGTATTGTCAAGCCTTTCATATTTATGTGAGCCAAGGTAAGGAGGAAATTAGCATTCATCTTTTTAACCTCAGAATCCAAGACCACTAATTTTATGAACAGCAGGAGGAAAATGTATTAGTCCTTTATTAAAAACTCCACAAACCCCCAGTTTCCTAACACATACTTCAATCTTCACTGTCACAGAAATATGTTTCTTAAAACCTCTTGTGCAGCATATTCTGCTCAATACCCAACAAATCAATTTTTCACATAACTCGTATCTCTTGGCCAAGAATGTGTACCTAACCATTTTCCAATCCTTACCTTGCATCCTTCTGATGAGAATCCTGAACTTCAGGGAAAAACTTATTTGCATTTGATTGTTATTTTATTCTCAATCTTGAAAAACTTTCATTTCCAGCTCAGTATTTCCATTTCTCCAAAGAAAATAAGCCCAACTTCTTAACCTTTTTCTATCTCAGGTGACTCATATTCAGAATTAATTCATTAACATTCCCCCCTTCCCTGCGGTGCTTTAGATTATTTTAATCCAATTAAGAATTGTTGAGCCATAAGCAAATTAGTTTTAATAACACAATGTCAAGGAGCTCCTGCAGATTCTGCCCTGACAAAGGAGCATTGCATGGGGAATGGCATCATCCTGCATACCCCCGACATGTAAATCATGTCAGAGTCACTAGGTTCAAGTTTCGGGTGATTTGAAACAACGCAGAAGTGATTATTGTCATTTTTGATCCCTGGAAAACAACTTACATTTGCACA
Source organism: Mobula hypostoma (assembly GCF_963921235.1). NCBI lineage: Eukaryota > Metazoa > Chordata > Chondrichthyes > Myliobatiformes > Myliobatidae > Mobula > Mobula hypostoma. The sequence goes on along the minus strand of NC_086115.1, from coordinate 46,110,901 downwards.
AGGCCAAAGAAAACATTATGCAATTGAATTTCTGAGCACTTGTCATTTTATGCTGTACAGACAGAAAACACCTCCAGTTAGATACTTGTTTGCACCTTGCATAGCCTTGCACTCTCACTTCTCTGCTGTTTTACAATCAGTTTTGTCACCTGAATTTATAATCTAACCTCTCTAGTCAAATAAGTGTTCTGACTTGGAAAGATACACATTGTGATAGAACTTAATGTTTATCTTGAAGCTAAAGCTCCACTTGGATAAGGAACTGATCTCCTACAAATGGACACTCATATGCGTAGAGTAAAGATGCTAGAACACCCATACTGTGTTACGCCCTCATTTAGTGCTGGAACCGCAGTATTTCTTCTGGAATTTGCACTTATACATCCATATTCAATAGTATTGAAATCAAATATGCTGCTTGTGTAAAAAAAGAACAATTCTCAAAGTTCAATTATTAATAGGTTTTGCTATAAGCCATGATTGTGTTTATAGTGATAGTTGATATCACATTTGATTTTTACTTTGATAAATTCTCTCCTGAAATGTATGGGCACATCTGTCAAAGTCAATCTAAGTAAGGATGGCTTCCATTATCCATTCTTATGTTGTTTCAGAGCAATACTTTTGTGGAAGTTACCTACAGCAGGTGATGTGAACTGAAAGAAAAGTCTTTCTCTGAACTATCTTAGATAATCATAAATCAATAGAATCAGATCAACTGATAGAGATTGCTGCATTCCAACCAACTGCAAAAAGCAACCCTGTGATTAACAGAAACCAACACACTGAGTATGACGACGAGAGAGAATTAAATATGGTTTCATTTGCATTGGAGAAACTAAAGAAAGATTGCGATCATTTTGCAGAGCACCTTCGTTCAATCCATGAAAGTAACCTTGAACTTTACTTTAAATCTCCATTCCACCCTTAGTCCTACAGAGTTCCAATATAGCCCAATGGAAGCACTCCAGCTCCTGCTTGGGTATGATACAGCCTTGGGTCTGATATCAGATTCAGCTACTTCAGGTACAGTGCTTTCTTTCTTTGCATAAGAATCAGTGAGACCTGCTGTGAGGATATCTAGCTGTACTGCAATTCAGTATCTCTCTCATTCTCTCTGCAGGTCCTGCTTCATTTAGTGGACATATTCAAAAATGTCTAGCTTTAGTTTCAGTTCTTTGAAAAAGCTTTGAATATATTTCTCTGCTTTTACATGCCCCTTTGTTTTGTCCCTCTTGAACTGTTCCCATTAATCTATCGACTAGGAAATTTCATGAAGGCAGAAAGTCCTCCCCACCACTGAGTATTACACGGAGCATATTCCCAGGAAAGCAGCATCCATCTTCAGGAACCCCCACTACCCAGGTCATTCTCTCTCCTCACTGCTGCCATCAGAAAGAAGGTACAATAACCTCAGAACTCACAGCACCAGGTTCAGTATCAGACAGATTAACTTCACTTGCACCATCAGTAAACTCTTCCTAAAGCATATGGACTCACATTCAAGGACTCTTCATCTCCTGTTCTCGGTATCTATTGCTTATTTATTTATATTATGTTTTTCTTTTTATTTGTATTCGCACAGTTTGTTGCCTTTTGCACATTGGTTGGTGTGGTCTTTCATTGATTCCATTATTTTTAGTGATTTATTAAGTATGCCTGCAAGAAAATGAATCTCAGGGTTGTATATGCTAATATACATGTCCTTTGATAATAAATTTACTTTAAACATTTGAACCCTTGATTACCATGGTAACCCCCGCCTCACCCCATCAATGATGTTCCTTTTGTCTATCTATCCTCCACATTTTCTAACTTTGTCCAGTTATACATTACAGTTATTCTCTGTGAGACAAACTATGTGCTCATCCTTATCAGGGTCATTGTCCCTCATTTTGGCTACTGCCTTGATCTCTTGCCAAATACAAGCTGAAATTCCAGAAGCTTAACACTTACGCAATAAGGACTACAACCTTCATCAAACTGCATAGCACATGCCTCATGTCAGCCTACCTGACATTGAAACGTTCTTCCATGCATTACTCAATTGATTACCTCAAATTTCAGCTTTCATAGCGCATAGAGAACATTTCTCCCTGTATCGTATCCAGCAAGAAATTGCTCATCCTTAAGCTTTGCCTTTATTGTATATTCATCCCAACTCTGAGGTCTTCTAAATCTACCTCATTAGGCACTCATTTTTCCTTGGTCGTACTTTTGGCCACTGTACCTTTTCTTACTTGGGTCATCAACATTTCCTCCCAAAATTTTTACTCTTTTCTCCTCCAAGAACATTTTTAATGCCCATCCTTTTATTGTGACCTCTTGTAATCTCCCCTTTTTTGGTCAGTGTCCACTTTGCTCACATCTCTGCCAAGTGCCTTGGGATGTTTCTCAAATTTAAAGCTGCTATATAAATGCAAATTAGTTTTGTATAATGGATTTTTCCAACCTCAGCCCTGACTGTCTCCAGGGCAATACCTGGCCTCTTTTTCTGTTATGAAGTTTAGTGGAACACTGGACACAGATGAATAAAGTGAAAACTGTTTATCTACAGATGGAAGCTGGTATCAATCAATGCTATCCAGGCCGCATGCTGTGCTGGAATAATATGATACATCATGCTGAAAGTAATCTTTTATGTAACAGACAAAATTATGCCTGTTTCAGCAGGCTTCACAAGGCATACAATTAATTAAGATTGTTGAACTTGAACCATAAGCATAAGACTGTAGAAGTGACACAAAGGCCCAGCATTATACTTGACCATATTCCCATCAGGCTGCAGGGTTCACCCCATGCTTTGGACCTTAGCAAAATGGAGAACACAAATCCCAGAGTGTCCTGTGCTTGAAACAGAGACCCATTTTGACTTCCTACTGTTTATTAAATTTGGTCACCCACTTAATGTGCACTTGAGAAATGGAGGCCATAACTCCGCATATTTAGCTACTTATTGTCAAAATGGCTCTGCCCCACCTTCTCCAAGCAATCTCTCTCTCTGGTAATTGGTGGGCAAGAGTTCAGGAATGAACAATTATGTTAACACCAAAAACTGTTTAGCCTTCTGTGCCCCAGTCTGTCTGGACATTCTATATATTCATCTTAGCTTTGTGTTTCTTCTCATTTCATTAAGTTTGCACGCCTGCTCTTTTAAGAGCATTACATTTGCAACAGAAGGGCCAACTTTAACTCATTAGGAGTTGTGTTCTACACAGGTGGTGAACAGAGCAGCTGACCTCGCTAGCCCAATATTTATTTTCAAGCCTCGTCAGCACGACCCGAATTAGTTGTTCATGGAGAGTGACATGATTAGCAACACTGAAATGCAGGCAGCAATGAAAGATCAAGGCCAGGAGATCTCTGCAAAGGAAGGAAGGAACAGTTTCAGGTTCACATAGAAAGAGGTTACAATCAGAAAATGAATCCAGGGTTCAGGCAGGCATAATCTTCACAGAAACTGTTCACTAGCACTCCCATTCCTCCTGAACTAACAAAACTGAGTGTTTTTAAACTATATTGTTCTGTGTTATTTTGTTCTCCTTTACACTTGTGTACTAGAAATGACATTAAACAATTGTGAATCTTGAAACTTTAAATGAAACATACCTTCTTTGGCCTCTTGTGGCCTTAACTTTTCTTGATATTTTGATCTGGTGGACCTTAGACCACTTGGCCATGGGTTAATATGAAAGTCAGCAAGTAAGATCTTAAGATGCGCTGGTTTCTGAATTCTGTCCTTCACCATGGTGGAGGACGACAAATTAAAGTAGAAGATTAGAAATGGGGTGACGGATGACTAATTTTGATGGTGGCTCATTTATTTCTACCTGGAAAATAGGGTAAAAAAAAATTCCAGTGTTCTTTAATTCAGTTGAAATGTAATTTAATTTAGAAAATATTGGTCTTTGATGAGAACGTCTTACCAGCATTTTCTGACGTAGGTCAATGTTAGCAAGAAAATTATTTGGGAGCAAAACAAAACCTGAAGTCTATAGAGTAAATAGGTTGATAAATAATTAATTTTATTTACTTCAAAAGGTGGTGCATAGTACATAATCTGCACTTATATATTTGTCTCCAACTTAAGTTGTACCGGCAGAAGCATTGTTGATAGTTCACAATTACTGAAATAGGTTCAAGCTACCCGATCTTGCACACCTCCTCATGTCATATTTTGTTTTGTCAAAGATTGCAGGAAAGAAGTCACATTAATAAAAAGTGGTCTCTACCAATTGGAAAGTATTTGTTTATCACTGCTCTGAGCATTTCTTCCTCACCGAAAGGAACATTAGCAATAAGTGAGTAGAAGCATCCATTTGTTGGCCTTTTACGATATTAATGAGAATCCTGAGGAGTTTTCTTCCACCGTTTCATAAAACTGAGAAAGGAGGTCCAGACTTAGTGCCTGCGACCTGAAACAACATGAATAATTTCAAATTATCATCAGTAAATGACAGAAGTTCAGTAAAAGCAATGAGGATTTTTTCCTATTCCATAGAAATCAAGCCATAAAACTTCTTCAAAGAAACATTGCTTTGAGGTTGGTGTTGCGACAAAGCTTCATCATGATAGTAAAGCTTTTAAAATTTATTTATTTAAGCTGCACCGCCCAGTAACCTCTGATTTAACCCTAGCTTAATCATGGGACAATTTACAATTTCCTACCAACCAGAGGAAATCCAAGCACACGATTAAAAGGCATAAAGGATACTTTCTTTTGCTGGCTGAAATATATAAAATCAGCAGAGGATAAACTAATACAGTATTAGTGAGGCTACAGCTTGGAGATTAGTTCTGTTCACCACATTACACAAAAGCTTTGGTTGCTCTGAAGAGCATGCTGAGATTTACAAGGATGTTGCCAGCACCGGAAAATTTAGATTTTTATTTATTGATTTCTTTTACTTATTGAAGTACAGCACAAAATGGACCCTTCCAGCCCTTCTAGCCGCACTGCCCAGCAATCCCCTGATTAAATCCTAGCCTAATCATGGGACAATTTACAATGACTAATGAAAGGCAGAGTGCAAGTGTCCTCATCCATTCTAAATAGCACAGTTCCTAAAGGCTCACATACTTACTGCCCATTATGCCACGGACATATAGGGCAACAATGAAGGTCCTCCACCTCTGGTGATGTTCAGGGCTTCCTTCAGCGTGTCAGTAGCTTCGTCTTGGTTTTCCCGGTTGTCCGTCATGCAAGTCTGGGTGGAGACTCATATGTAGAAGGATTCTTCATTGTTGTTTCTTTAACAACTTTGCTTTGCTAGTCAGGGTTGTTAGCCCTGAGCTGAACCTCCGAACCTGGGAGGACCAGCAGACAAATGTCCTATACCCTTTCATCTGTTTGGCATAGGTGATCCCTACCGTGAGCCAAACCATACAGCCCTGACTCCAGCCAGCATAGCACTTCGGGTCATGAAGTCACATAAGCCTCCAAACTATGACGTGGTTGTGATCCTCTAGGAGAAAAAGCTCACATAGAGGCAGTTAATCGCAGCATCCTGGAAAAGACCTGTTTTCACCTGAAACTGGAGGCAACATAGTGCTCATGCTTGATGCTCACTACCCCATTTGTTTTGTTGTTTTGGGATATTTTCAAGCCATTGTTGGAGCTTGACAACTGACTGATGTCAGATATACCATTTTTACCTCTGCTGGGAGGACTGGAAGAGGGGTAGTATTGACAGGCACTTGAGAAAGAGTTGCAAGGGAAGAGATTCCTTGTATCACAAATATATAAGGCTTCCCAGCAATGGGGGTCTCACTTATTGGTTGCGCAAGCACCACAAGAGCAACCATGATTATTTGTCAACCACAGAGACTCCCTCCGGCGTGTAAATACCAAGTCAAAAAGGCAACCACAGTTCAGCAGCTTTCTCCATGTGCCTGTCTTTGTGAAAAGCTACTTTGGCGTGTTATCTTACCACCAGAGGGAGCTGATAACAATAGAATTCAACAATTCCTTGAAGGGATCTCTCCCAGAAAGTATTACAAAGTTCTCAACTCTATCGATGTGTATCAGGCATGCAAATATAAAAAGGGGATCTTTTGCACATGCACACAAGATCCCCAGTGGATTGCTATGATGCTTTTGTCTTTCAGCAGTCAAATCTCCCCTGACCTCTTTGGACCTCAGAATGGCTGGCAGCAGATATGGAGCGCTTGGAACACTCAAATTTGACAGTTGTCAGAAAATTGAATGAAATTTAGGATCAGTGATGGTAATGACAAAGGACAAAGCAGTGGCCCGTCGACAATTTCTCATCAAATCTGGAGATGACCCTTCAGTGCACACCAGCCAGAGTTACCAAGCTGGCTGAGACATATAATGTAGAATACTGCACTCCAGCCAAGGCTGGGGCTACACGAGAAGCCAGATTCATATCGTAGATTGCAGAAGAGAAAGAAAAAATGAAGCATGGCTGTGAGAGCAATGTACCAGTGTTCATAATAGTGCCGGTGTTCCCAACCTGGGGTCTACAGTCCCTCAGTTAATGGTAGGGGTCCATGGCATAAAAAAGATTGGGAACACCTGTTATAGCGATTCCCCTTTTAATGCAGGGTACATGCAATGGGTGAATGCCAGAACAATGTTCGTACCTTCCGAATATACTTCCCTTCTCTTCTTTCACCTCCCACCTTCTATCATTTGTCCTAAACAACAAACGTGCTTCATCTAATTCTTGAATCATACTCCAATGGAAACCATTCCCATTTAGTACTCTGTCTAAAGAAGTCATGTTAGTGTGCTTCTTTATCAAATCCCTTCTCAAGCTTCCATGTCCTGGGGAAAACAAAACATTTTATCTGTTCAAATCAGAGCAACAGACACAAAATGCTGGAGGAAATCAGCAGGCCAGGCAGCATCTATGGAAAGGAGTAAACATTTGGCGTTTTGGGCCAAGACCCTTCAACAAGGTTGGAACGGAAGGGGGAAGATGCCAGAGTTTAAAAAAAAAGGTGGGGGTGGGGAAGGAGGGCTAGCTAAAAGAAGATAGGAGAAGCCAAACTGGTGGAAAGGTAAAGGGCTGGAGAAAAAGGAATCTGATAAGAGAGGACAGTGGACCATAGGAGAAAAGGAAGAAGGAGAGGCATGGGGGGAGGTGATACTCAGGCAAAGAGAAGAGGTAAGAGGCTAGGGTGGGGAATAGTAGAAGAGGAAAAATAAAATATATTACCAGAGGGAGTAATCAATGTTCATGCCATTAGGTTGGAGGTTACCTAGACTGGAAATGAGGTGATGCTCCTCCACCCTGAGAGTGGCCTCATCGTGGCAGAAGAGGAGGCCATGGTCTGACTTGTTGGGATGGGAATGAGGATAGGAATTAGAATTGTTGGCCACCAAGAAATTCCACTTTTGGCAGATGGAGCAGAGGTGTTTGAGAAAGAGGTCCTCCAAGTTGCACTGGAGCTCACTAATGTAGATGAGGCCGTGTTGGGAACTCCGGAAAATATTTATTTATTTATTTATTGGGATACAGTGTGGAATAGACCCCTTACGGCCCTTTGAGCTACGGCACATAGCAATCCCTGATTTAACCAGTCACAGAACAATTTACAATGACCAATTAACCTATCAACAGGTACGCCTTTGGACAGAGGGAGGTAACCGGGGAGAATGTACAAGCCCCTTACAGGCAGTGGCGGGAACCGAACCGGGTCTCCTGTACTTTTAAGCATTGTGCTATCCACTATGCTACCGTGGCACCCCATCAATAGGTGACGCAAACAGACTCACAGGTGAAGTGTTGCTGGTCAAACCATGTCACTAAAATCCTTCATCCCATCGGACATTACATGAAATTCTTTCCATATCAACTGCGGGTTTTTCGCATCCTTCCCGAATGATCAGCGCTTTAATTCTTGCCACTCTTGCAGCTGTGTAATAATTGTTCACCTGCATGACCTAAAAGCAATCCTATTGTTCAATGAACAGTAGACCGCTCTTCAATGAACTGTGGACCTCTCCAAGCCTCCATCTGGGTAACTCCTACTGGTTTTGATGACCTTTTTGAGAGAAAATAGGCTTTATGTAATTAATCAAATGGTGTTTATTTCATATGCTATTTGGAGATAAGTAATAGACTAGCAACTTCATTTAATAAAAATATCCTACATTGATTGGACAGAGTCGTAGAATCATAGAATCTACAGTACTGAAAGAGACCCTTTGGCATATCTAGTCCTTGTCGAGCTGTTATTCTGCCTAGTCCCATCGACTCGTACCTAGAACTTAGCCCTCCATACCCCTCCCATCCATGGCCTTATCTAAACTTCTCTTAAATTTTGCAATTGAACCCACATCCACTACTTCTATTATCAGTTCATTTCACACTCGCTCACCTTTTGAGCGAAGAAGTTTCTCTTTCGGTTATCCTTAAATACTTCACCTTTCACTCTTAAATTAAAATCTCCAGTTCTAGTCTCACCCTACCTCAGTCGAAAAAACCTGCTGGCATTCATCTTATCTATAACCTCTCATAATTCTGTATACTTTTACCAAATTTCCCTTCCTTCTCCCACACTCCAGTGAAAATAGTCCTTAGCTATTCAACTTTTCCCTACAACACAGGCCCTTAATTATTGGCAACATCCTTGTAAACTTTCAGTCTACTCTTTCAAACGTTGATACCTTTCCGGCAAGTAGAAGACCAGAACTGCATATATTATTACAAATTTGGTCTCACCGAAGTCCTATACAGTTTCAACATAACCTACCAACCCTTCCACTTAATAATTTGTTTTATAGAGGCCAATGTGCTAAAAGCTCTCTTTTTGACCCTATCTAGCTGTAATGCTATTTTCAAGAAATTATGGATCTGTGTTCACAGATCCCCTTGTGCTAATGCACTTCTCAGTGTGCTTCTGTTCACCGTGTAAGAACATACATGCACATGCATGCAAATGGATAACAGCGAGTATGTGCACGTTTGTGTGTGTGCACGAGCAAGTAGATGTTTGTGTGGGTATATAAGGAAATACATAATTAAATGCCTATATATGTGCATGTACACATGTGCATGCACAAATTTGCTTAACTAAAGTTGTAGGGAACTTCCAAAACCAAGTACCCTCCCCCCTCTCATATGGAGTCGTATGGACTGCATTCTGTGAATAGCCAGCAACTCTTGGGAATTTCCAGCCGTGCCTGGAAACCGAAGTTGCCATCTGCTACAAAGAGAAGAATTAATAGCAACTATGTTTCCTGAAGAAAATCTAATTTCCCTCCCTTTTTTTTGAAAACCACATTTTCCCACGTTATTCTCCATCTACAGTTCTTAACTATTCACATAGCTTTACATTTTGTATCTTCCTCAGAGCTCACTTTCCTAGGCATTACACATTATACATTACACATTATATTTTTCCAAGTTTGCCAGGAGAAAGGAAACCAGGACTGAACCTCAAGACACCAAACTGGCACAAATTCCCAACTCAAAAAGGCTCTATTGTGCCTATTCATTTTCTGTTATTTAATCAATCAACCCACGTTAATAACATATCCCAAATCCCGTAAACTCTATCTGGAGTATTCGTTGTCCTCATGATCATTGTTCCCTCTAATTTGTAATGACCTGTGCACGCAAAAATCTTGTCCTGTGCAATTTTTTGTCCAGTGACAACAACATGTGTGCACTGAATAATTCCTTCAATAAAAAACAGCATAAATAAGCCAGTTCTAAAATCTGCAGATAAATCATCACAAACTCCACATTGTCAACATTGTCCACATCAGAAACCAGAAAAAGAAATATCATAGTAAATGATCGTGAAATATACTGAAGAGTTAGAGGGTGACAACCCTTCATGCACTGTTTAAATTTCTTTGTGCGCTAGTAGCAAAAGATGTGCGCGCGTACACACGTGCACAACTTAGAGGGAACTTTGTTTGTGATGCCTTGTCAATTGCCTTTTGAAAACTCAGATATACCACATCCAATTTCTCCCCCACCACAATCTAGCGATTTTCTTAAAATCTCTATTCGTTTTTATTTAATACTATTTTCCTCATAAAGCAGAAACAGAATCAGAAACAGGTTTAATATCACTGGCATATGTTGTGAAATTTGTTGTCTTTGCAGCAGTAGACAGCGTTGATTATTATTAAAGAGTTACAAAAACCTGCAGAATATGGAATCTGGAGTAACAAACAGTCTCTGAGAATGAACTCAATGGGTTGAGCAGAAGCTATAGGAGGAAAGGAATTGTCGACATTTCCGGCCAAAAAGCTGCGCCAGGACTTTTGTAAGTGTGTCGTCATTCTTAAATCATGAATTTTCCCAACACAAGATGTGGGCCTAGTTCTCTATTTTCTGTTACCACTTTACACTGCAGTGTTACATTTATCATCTCCAAGATGTCAGGACTATCTAGACAACTTTACGGATGCATTCTTTATTTTCATACACTACTTTTCTTAAAACTCAAAGATGTTTGCTGTCTGGTACGGGGATCCGACTGTGTCCTTAGGGGTCCTTTCAGTCTCTTTACTAACATTAATTATTTGAAATTCCGCTGCATCATTTGACCACTTGTCCTCCACCTTTCCAGTTCATGTATTGTTTCTTCTACAGTGAAGGCAGATAGACAATATTTGTTTAAATTTTCAACCATTTCTTTATTTCCCCACAATAATTTCTCCTGCCCCTGCCTCCAAGGAGTCATCTTTTTTTATTACTTTCTTCTCTTTGGCGTGGTTATTCAGTCCTTTATAGCCCTTTTGTTGTATTTCTTCCCAAATTATTCTCATATTTTATGCACTGCCTCTTCATCAACTTTGTGGGCATCTGGTGCTGAATCCAAAACTCTTCAAACCCTTAGGCTCATGATTCTGCTTGCCAGCCTTGCGAGCCTTTTCTATTAATTTGGTACGGTCCTTAACCTCTTGTGTTAGTCACGGATGGATTACTTACTCCATGAAGTTTTATTTCTCAATGAAATGCACATTCGCTGAGAATGATGAAGTGTTTCTGTGGATGTTCTACAGTACATCTCTACTAACAAACCTTTGTCTAGTTTCCTATTCTAATTCATCCAATTTGGTCCTCATACTGGTTTGAGGATTGCTGAGTGAATTGGATCCTTAAAGATATGTAATACTCTCTCACAGTGTGAATACTTTTCCTTTGAGGATCCCTTACAATGAGATTACTCATTAAAGCAGCTCTTTATTTTACCCTGCTCTTGATCTTGATGGAATCTTCCATTACCACTGTTACCACATTAACAAGTTTGCTAGTCAGTATATCCTACTGATATTGAATGCAGATCCTTATGATTGAATGCTCACAGGTTTATGGCATTTGTGTCCAGAAGGGCAGGGCAGATAGAAATCCAGGTCCTTGTTGCAGACTTTCCTCCATTATCAGCTGCTGCTCACTTGTGAAATCTGCATCAAACCTCTTTAACTGATCTGACTGATCCTTTCTCCCTGTGGCTATAAGGCTCTACAATTACAAACAAGAGAAAATCTGCAATGCTGGAAGTCCAAGCAACACACACACAAAATGCTGGAGGAACTCAGCAGGCCAAGTAGCATCTATGGAAAAAAGTACAGTCAACGTTTCGGACCAAGACCCTTCGGCAGAACCCTACAATTCTACAACTCTTCCTCCTTAAGTATATAACTAAATAGTTTGATTGCACATCTGTACTTTGCACTATTATTTTTTACTGCAGTATGTATTCTTTTTCATACATCAATACTCAATACTTGTATTTTCCAGTATATATTTCTGACTGAGCAACCTTGCAACAATAATTTCCTTCGAGATAAATAAAATTTTCTCTTATCTTAAAAAAGGATGAGTTCAAGTTATCCAAATGACATAAACTCGTCTGACAAACTAAGTGCATTTAGTGATGGTGAATTTTGGAGAAGACATCAAATTTTGTAAGCACGCATGTGAATAACAGTGATGAATGGCGAGACATGGATGAGAGGAAGAGCCTATGGGGGAAGGGCAGGTGGGCTTTCAGCGCAAGTCCATTTGATGTGGGAGGTTTTACAACACAGAGTGGAAATGTGTTCACAGTAGGATGTTGATGAATAGATAACTGTAACAAAAATAGAAATGCTGAATAAATTATCAATCAATCAGCATCTCCAGAAAAAGAACCAGATGAATTTTTGGGTTTTTTCCCTCAGAAATTGCTGAGTTGTCCCAGCATTTTTGTTTTAGTTTCTGCATTTTGTTTTGATTTCTGAATATGTAACAGTTTGTTCCTTCAAACACTGAGAAAAAACTTATGACTAAATATTATCAGAGATTGGCTCTAAAAAGAAGTTTATATCACACAGGCAAGTGCAATTCTATACTAATCATTGCTGTCATGGAAGCTGACAACACTTCGAGAGATTCCAAAGAAAAATCAAAAAGTAATTTTTTTGTGTTTTCATTCAAACAAAATCAACATGAGTTTACAGCCAGGGTCTTGCCAAGGAATTTTTTGATTTACTGACTAGTTTAATAGTCATGAACAGCATCTTCCAGTTGCTTCCTAGGAAAATTGATATGTATCTTGCAGCTAGTCCTTTTATTTTTACCATACCAAGAAGGTTTGCATGTAAATGCTAGAATTACACAGTTTTGCAAATTAACTGAGATAGCAACACAAAGGAAGTAAATTTTAGCCATTTCTGTCAATTCCTGGCAAAGTCAAATTTCTAGTATCATTTCAGAAAAACTCAATCATCAAAGTGTAGTTGGTAATATTGGATAGCACAGGAATGTATATTATTAGCTGGGAGAGGCTTTAAGTTTAGCTGCTCAGTAAATGATTTCTTCACAGTGTTACCTTGAACAATTTGTGAACTTTGTATACAGTGGTGCTAGAAAGTTTGTGAACCTTGCAGAATTTTCTCTGCTTCTGCATAAGTATGAACTAAAATGTGATCAGATCGTCACACAAGTCCTAAAGCTAGATAAAGAGAAACCAGTTAAACAACTAACACAAAAACATTATACTTGTTCATTTATTTGTTGAGAAAAATGATCCAATATTGCATGTATTTGTTGGAAAAAGTATGTGAACCTTTGCTTTCAGTAAGTAGTGTGACCCCTCCCCCCTTGTACAGCAATCATTTCAACTAAAACAGTAACTCTTGATGAGTCCTGTTCATCAACTTGGAGGAGTTTCAGGCCATTCCTCCATACAAAACTGCTTCAACTCTGGGACGTTGGGTGGGTTTCCTTGCATGAACTTCTTGCTTCAGGTCCTTCTGCAACATTTCAATAGGATTAAGGGCAGTACTTTGACTCGGCCATTCCAAAACACAAATTTTCTTCTTTTTAAACTATTCTATTGTTGAGATACTCTTGTTTTTCAGATCATTGTCTTGTTGCATTATCCAACTTCTATTAAACTCAGGTGATGGACTGCTACCTTGACATTCTCTTGTAAAATGTCTTGATACAATTTTGAATTCATTGTTCCCTCAACGACTGCAAAGCTGTGCAGGCCTGAAGCAGCAAAGCACCCCTAAACTATGATGCTCCTTCCACCATGCTTCACAGTTGTGTTGAGGTTTTGGTGTTGGTATGCAGTGTCCTTTTTCCTCTAAACACAATGTACGTTTCTGCCAGAAAGTCCAACTCTTGTCTCTCCTGTCCACATAACATTGTCCCAGCAGCATTGTAGAACATCCAGGTGGTCTTTTGCAAACTTGAGAGGTGCAGTAATGTTTTTTAGAGAGCAGTGGTTTCCTCTATGGTATCCTTCCATGAACACCATTCTTGTTCAGTGATTTTCTTGTAGTGGACACATGAGCAGAGACTTTAGCAAGTTCTAGAGTTCTTTTGCTGTTACTATTGGGTCTTTTTCACTGCCTTCAGCATTGCACATTGTGCTCTTAGTGTGATCTTCGCAGGATGCCCACTCCTAGGGAAAGTAGCAACAGTGCTGAGTTTCCTCAATTCATTGTCAATTTCTCTTACTATGGACTGATGAACACTCAGGTCTTTAGAAGTGCTTTTGTAGCCTTTTACAGCTTGACACAGCTTCTTCTAACGTGCTCTTGAAGTTGTTTTGATTGACAAATGATGCACATAAACAGATCTTTCTTGAGAAGAGCAATCTCTGTCAGTAACCTGAATTCGTGTGACTTTTTTATAGGGCAGGGCTCCTCTACAACCCACACCTCCAATGTCATCTTATTGATTGGAACACCCAACTGCAAATAGCTTTTGTAGAAGGCATTACCCCAGAGGTTCACATAGTTTTTCCAACAAATGCATGTACTGTTGGATCATTTTTCTCAGTAAATAAATGAATACGCATAATGTTTTTTGTGTTATTTATTTAACTGGTTTCTCTTTATCTAGTTTTAGGATCTACATGAAAATCTGATCACATTTTAGGTCATATTTATGCAGAAATAGAGAAAATTCTACAGGATTCACAAACTTTCTAGCACGCACTACTGTAAGTAGGTGGGACAAAATAATCTGTATTGGCGTTCAACTTTGTTGATTTAAATTGATATAATATGTGAATATCACTTCGTATTTTAAATTTACTGTGAAACAGGTAGTCCTCAGTTCTCAGACAATGTGAATCTCAATATCCAGTATTTGCTCTACTAAATCAAAAAGAAAAAAATCTGAAGAGCAATTATAAATGGTGAAATTTCTTCACTCTGAATGTGGGTCTATTGGCCATTCATTTGATCAAGGAATAATTGATATCAGGGCAAATTAAGGTATCAGAGACAAATGCTCTTGGTTGTTTGAAGCCATCAGGATGCTGCCTAGAAATCATTGCCTTTCTGTCTGCCTGAGCTGAATTTAATGATAAAATTGGCAGAAAATTAGCATCTTAATACCCCAGTGATTAAGCTCTTGGTAATAACCTGTTCAGCTGTTTAAACAAGTTCAACAATCTTTCAACTACTCCTAACTTATGCTCTTTCCAAGGATTTTTTAAATACAATCTTGTTTATCTCTTATGATCTTACTGAGTCACATTCTTGAACTATAGCAGAATGCAAGGTAGAAGTAGTTCCATGTGCTTTTGTGTAAGGATTAATAGTCTTGAACCAAAGAGATTATAACATTCCTCCTAAATGCACATGGATGGAGTCCATCTTGAAGATAATAGCACTTTCTTACCTCTGCTGCCCTTTGAAAGTGGCAGAGTTCATGACTTGGAAGCTGCAATTAAAGAGAAAGTTTATCCAACCGAGATGAACCTTTTTTTTCTAATTACGGCTGAAGAGATGCAATGCTGAAGTTCAATGCTTATTATGGATTGCAGATACATATTAATCAAATTTAACTTTTTTTTTTAGCAAGCATAGGGATATTTTTTATTTTATTTAAAATTGATTTAAAATTCCTCAGTTCCGAACAGGGGATATTTTTGCTGTTGTTCAATTATTTAGTCGAGTACAACGGCTTCATGTCATTATGAACCACAGGGTCGATAGGGTTTTAATGGCAAGATATGGAAGTAGATCGCCAGGCCTTTCTTCCACGCAGATACTGCTGCTGCCCAGGTTGGGACCCAGCTGGATTCGAACTCAGGACCATCTGCCTTGAAGTCCAGTGTTGATACCACTACACCACCAGCTGGCCCTGGGCATATAAAGCAGTCATACAAAGGTACAGGCCCATTTGATAGCCATTACAAAAAAAAATCCCACTGTAGGACAACAGGTTTATCCAATTGCTGTGATTGATATCATGAAATTCTTTTAATCTCATTTTACTTATAGTACTATGCTGGACTTATTGACCTTAAACTAACCTCCTTTCTTCATTTGAAAGTCTACGTGGAACTTACGTTCAAAGATCCTGATGTACTTTTCCATCAGTACATCCATGGGCTTTTTTTCATGAACCCTGGTATCTGTTAATAATAGTTTGTACTGCCCAAGATGGTTATGAAATATATACAGCACTGTGTAAAAGTCTTAGGCACATATACATAGCTAGGGAGTCTAAGACTTTTGCACAGTACTGCAGTAATTTTATGTGTTGCACTGCTGTCTCAAAAAAAGCTAATTTCATGGCATATGTGAGTGATGGTAAACCTGATTCTGATATGGGTCTCTTTTGCGGACAGAGAGTGGGAAGGGTGCAGGGAGAGGGCAATCATGGTTGGGAAAGGGGAAAGGAGAGGGGAGGGAGTGGAAAGCACTGGAGAGACAGTCTGTAATGATCAATAAACCATTTGTTTGGAATCAAATGACCTTGCCTGCTATCTCAGGTCTGGGTGTGTCTGCACCCACCCCTGGCATTCCTTCTCTGCCACCTGTCCCACACCTCTCCCACGGCACTCTACCAGCATCTTTTGTTCCCACAAGATTTACAAACTCACTCTCCGCTCCACATTGACAAATACAGTACTGTGCAAAAGTCTCAGGCATCCTAGCTATATATATCTGCCTAAGACTTTTGCACAGTACTGTATGTTTTCTTCATCTCTCTCACAGTACAGTCCAGTTCCTTCTAAATGAACAATACCTTTCTTATGTTGATTATCCTGTGACATGACGTGGAGGTGGTTTGCTGCTTCCAGCACTCTTTGTAGTCGTGATCTGTAATAGCTTTTGCAAAGATAATGATGATCTCTATCACGTACTTATCTAGAATGGTTCATCAATCCTGACAATTGTAACTCACATGGGTGATAAGAGTCTTTATACAGAGTAAAAATCAAGACCTGTAAGAGTAAACTCCTTCTGCCTGTTAGTATCTCTTGCAGTTTCTTTTCTTTTTAATGTTCTGAGTCTATCTTCTCTCAATAATTCCTCTTCCTTATTAGCATTTCCTTCAAACCTCGTATAAGGTTGTCTCATAACACATCATTGAGTAACCACCAACATCATACTTCCTCTGCTGTGCCATAAGCCAATTAAGTATTCTTATCAGTCTTGTTTAAGGGGCACGTGGCCAAGTGGTTAAGGCGTTCATCTAGTGATCTGAAGGTCGCTAGTTCGAGCCTCACCTGTGGCAGAATGGTTACGTCCTTAACCACACATTGCTCTATGCTCTAGTGTCTGTGCGAGAAGTGACGCCCCATGAAAATGCCCGATGCATGTTTAAAATTGTACAAAATATCAGGAAGGATCCCATCCACCCTGCCTAAGGACTGTTTGTCACACTCCCATCAGGGAAGGGACCCCACAGCATCATGAACTCCTTCCTCCAAGCTAAAAGCTCCACCCACTAAGCCATCCCACCACCCTTTTTTATGCTGCTTCAGATCCGGAGTAGCAATAATTTCATTCACCTTTACATTCGCGTACTGAAGAATGACAGTAAACAATCTTGAAAAGCAAGTGCTGCATGCATGCATGAATAAACTGTTCACATTCTGCATCTATTTGAAGTTCCTTTGCCTGAGAATGAATATTAAGCCTCTCCAGGTCAATGACCTTTCATCAGAATCAATGAAAAACCATTGACCTGAAACATTAGCTGTGATTCTCTTTCTACAGATGCTTCCTTACCTGCTGAGCATATCCAATATTTCTTTTTTTATTTCAGATTTCCATCTTCGAAGTGTTTTTGCTTTTGTATTAAACCTTTATACACTCCTTAGTTTCAATTCATGTTGAATGCATTATTCAAAAAAATAACAGTATGATATAAACAGCAAATTAACTTTCAATTTCATAATGAAGATGCAAACACATTGTCATAAATGAAAATGCTTTCAGTAGCCAGGATTTAATTTTAATTTGTGAAATGTGTCTCTAAGTCAAAAAGGATCTAGTGCTTTCTCAGCGCATATGACGCATGAACTCTTCTCAGGCATCCAGCCTGGTCCAGGTGTCGATTTTAACTGACGTTTCAAGACAAACTCTGCCACCTTCATCGGGGCGATGCCTAGGAATGTCTAGTCTGGTGGTATATAAACTCAACTCCTGTCATCCACCCCTCCTGATTGGTTAGTCCTCAACCAATCTGGTTTCTGCTCTCCAACCTTGTTTACAATCTTCATTTCTTATGTACTTTGTTTTTGTTGAAATTCTTATTGTCTAGTCTTATTTCAATGGTTTCCTTCACCAGGCAGTCCCAAAATTCATCGGCATGGCGCAGTAGATCTGCGCTGTCAAAGTCTATCCTACGGCCATTGAGAATGCAGCGCTCTGCTCCCCCCGATTTCTCCAGGTAACCCAAGCAGATACACGTCCTGTGCACCTTGATGCAGTTTCATATAAGCTGCAATATTAAAGTTTGCTTTTAATGCTTCCCACATGCTCAGAACCTTTAAATATCTATGCTTCTCACTTGAAATGAGTAATATTATCATTACAATTCTATTTTGATAATATTAATTCACTGAGTTGAAGCTCAGGAAAACATCCTCTTTTCCCAGAATTCAGAAGAAAAAAAAAGCTGGTAGGCCAGAGGCCTCATTGCCTATGATAGTTCATGCAATTGTATAATAAGAAAAGGCAGGGACATGAATTGTCTGCATTTTACTGGCTCATGTTATACTTGTTGCCCATGATGTCAATTCAGCCTTACTCATTTTGGACAAAAATGGAAGGAGATCTTGATTTGGAGACAATTCCAGTGTCAAAGCCTTGGATCAGTGGCAGCACTTCATAATATGTTGTGAGTGGGGAAGAATAACTCTCCTCCTAACTCTCCTGGAAGTCTTTGATAAGCAGCTGTCAAAGCTGGCAGGCTATTAAAATACTTCTAACTATCTCAGTCATTCAGAAAAATGTTTGAACTTGTACAAATGAACAGCAGATTAGATAACTTTTAATATTTTTAACACAATAAATGAACAATAGTTGCTTTTTAATAATTACCAAATAAACAGAAAACAAGTAATTAACAATAATTTCAACACACACAAAATGCTGGAGGAACTTAGCAGGCCAGGCAGCATCTAGGAAAAGAGTACAGTAGACGTGTCGGGCTGAATTCCTTCGGCAAGACTGGAGGAAAAAGAAATTGTTTTCTTTCTTTCCTATAATCATATAATTGTAGATATTGGGGAATTTCAACATGCTTCACGACTGAGAATTACCAGGAAAGCTCAGCAAAGTCCAGGCTCATTTATAGATGGTATCTTCATAAAGGATATCAATAAAAATGGCTAAGTTAGTTACATTTGCATGCTTCTCTGTTAAAATAGACCATGCAAGCTGAAGAGGTTTTTAATTCCTTTTATTTTTGGTCGTCAAATAATAAATCATAAAAGAGAAATGCATTTAGTACAATATATAGATTCCCATCAGGATCAACTAGATTTTAGTCAATATACCAAATATGTTAATGGTGACTACAATCGTGGACTGTAACTAAACAAAAGGACATCATGTTAAGGCTGCCCTCAGGGTAGAGGAGCAACACCTTACATTCCATCTGGGAAGCTGCCAACCTGATGGCATTAATATAGATCTCTCCTTCCATTAAAAATATTCCCTCCCCCTTCTCTTTTCTTCCATTCCTCACTCTGCCCTCTTATATCTTCTCACCTGTCTATCTCCTCCCCCAGGTCTTCTCCTCCTTCCCTTTATCCCTCCTATTTATACTGGTATTCTCTCTCTTCCTTTCCAGTCCTGAAGAAGGGTCTCAGCCTGAACCATCGACTTGGTTATTCATTTCCACAGATGCTGCCTACCTGCTGAATTCTTCCAGCATTTTTGCTTAGGACACCAGGATTACCTCTTGTCCTGGAGGAAGGTGCATATACTCAGCAAACTCTCCCACTTTCTTGTTCTCCTGGACTAATAATTAGTAAAAACTTTGTCAAAAAGTAAAAGAATAAATTGAATGTATTATAGTAAAACTCACAAAATGTCAAATGTTAGTAAAACTTGGCTAATGGGTTACTCTAATGCACCAAGAGAACTCATTTTGTATGAGGCAGAAAAGATTCATTGTTTGAGTAGTACAGACATCCTGGATCTTAATACAACCCAGAAATATGATATTTTTAATAATAAACACGACAAAATTAGCAGACGCTGAAAATCCAAAGCAAGACACACAAAATTCTGGAGGAACTCAGCAGGCCAGGCAGCATCTATGGAAAAGAATAAAGAGTCTACATTTCATGAGGACTGGAAAGGAAGGGGAGAAGTCAGAATGAGAAGTCCTGTTGAATGGGCTTGCCCAAAACATCGACTGTTTACTCTTTTCCATTGAAGTTGCCTGGCCTGTTGAGTTCCTCCAGAATTTTGTGCGTGATGTTTTTTAATAAGTAGTTTTGGTAAATGCACAGACTTGATTATGTCATTTGTATGCATCTGAATGATGCAAGCAGCATAAACATTGAGAGAGGAAGTATGTCTATTCTCCAGTAAGTTATTATTTCTGGTAATAGTCCTTCATCGACTTTACAAATGCTTGATACAGCTCATATATTGTCTTGACTAAAAGGACAAAGAGATATAATGATGCAGTTATCCTTTTAGGAATCTTTTTCTTTTCCCATCTCTTGCAGTTACCTCAATTATAATTGCTTAGCAGTTATTTTCTTGAAGAAAATAATTTTCTGTCAATTACTGTCTCTTAAATATTTCTTGAGGATGATTTAAAGGAAGTGAAAACAGATGTGAACCATTTCCACGGAAGTTTGCCATTTTCTGAATACTTATCTGTTGAAAATTATACACAGAAGGAGCTGTAATAATTCTGTAGACAAGGGCTCAGTGCTTGCTGAAGAATTAGTTTGTACAACTACCAAGAAATCCCACAGGTTTACATGTACTGATGCACTTGGCTGGAAAAGCTATAGAAATACTAAAATCATAAACCCTCTTCTAGAGTTGGAAACTGTAAGAAAATTGGAACAAAGTCTATTTCCTTTCTGAGGAACATTTAATGGACTTTAACCTGAAAAACAGAGAACAAAACTTGAATTGTTTTACTTTAATAAGCAAAGTTAGGTGATTCCTTTTTGCATGGATATAGAACATACAGCAATTTGAATTGTAACTGTTTGCAATTTGAACTAAACATATCAGGTGATAAATATAATAAAATTTCTATCAGTTAAAACCACTTTGTTTCCCTGCTGTAAATGAGCCTTTAGTTTCTGGTTAGACATCAACATTTATTGATTGCAGTTGTGACAACAAACCATTTTGAATAATAAAATATACTTTAGAAACGGGGATGTGGTCCCTTTAAGGCAGGATAGCAGTTTTGCCATATTAGAGCAATTATAATGATTCATTGTCTGTGTCTAATGACATGATCTCCTTCTAGAGACTGAAGAGTGGGCGTTGGAAAATATACAGCAGCCCACCATGGTCAGTATGAGGCATAACAGGAAATGGCTGTGGGTGTTAACCTTGTCAGAAAGACTTGGACAAAATGCTGACACTGCAGATAAGGAGCCAACATTAAAATATGGGAAAACTATCAAAATACTTATTATCATTTGGGAAGCTGGACCCTGAAAATAGAGGGAGCAGGAACAAAAGCAACTAGATTATTCCTAGAACCTTGTGCACATAATGAAACCACTTCTGTCACAAACATTAAAGAAAGAGAATTGGCAAAATTTCACCAGCTTTGATTATACTTTTATGCATTCGTGTAAATTTAATTTTATGCATTCTATAATTTCATTTTATGATTGCACATAAAATAACTGGATTTTATGTATACCTGTTACTTGAATTTTATGTTTTTTATAATTTCATTCCTTAATTTCTTATATAGTTTAGAAATTTTTAATTTCACATGAAAAAGAGCTGACATTACAGTACTGTGTCTTTGCTTTCTATCACAGCTGAAGCAGTGCAGCAGTCAATTTGCAATAATGGTTACCTTTCAGTTCTACAATGTCGCCCAATCCTACATACTGATTTAAAACACTTCAAAACTGCAGATAACAGTCCCAACCACTTAACCTAAATGGTCTTCTGGTCACTTAGATTTACTGAAACAACTCTTGCTTCATGAGATGGCTGTAATCCCATCTACAACAATACTCTATAACTAATATTACTCTTGTTGAGAAATGACTGTACCTATATTACATATACAATGTGGACATTTGACAAAACCTACTTTCTATACACATTGTCCAAATGTAATATATATTGTGATACTAAAACAGATTAATGATATTCTCTACTCAGAAAGGGAATATTGTGAAAGTTTGAATTGTTTTCTTTTCTCCGAAAGTTCTTCGCTTCTTTTATAATTGCAACTGAACTTAAATGAATATACATATAACATCTAACTAATGGATGTTTAATGTCAGACACAGCCCAGAGTGTCATTTTCCTTTTAACCAGCACATCTTTTAAACATCTTCCTTAAATTTAAATTTGCTCTTCTGTGTTATGTATGCATATATATTTTAAAAATCATTGGTAAATTGACTACCATTTAAAAAAAACTCCAGAATACATCTGGTTAAAAGTTACCAAATAATTCACATTTACATATTTCAATAAAAATTTGATTTAGGAGTAGGACAAAGAATACAACTTTTAAAAAATAATTTGTTCATTAAGAAAGCTTCTGAGTTCAGGCTTAAAAAGTACTTATAGATATTAAACAATGAAGTTAAAGAAAATAAAGTCACTAATACTATTTCTCACAGATGTAGAAAGGATTTCTAGAAACCATGCCAGCAACTATTTAATCCCAGATGTCTATGGAAAAAAAAGATAACGGTAAATGAAAGCATATGGAGTATATGAATTCCCACTGTAAAAGGTTGATTTCATGGCTTAAATTGAGAGAGATTTTCTTCAAACAGAAATGAATTAAATTAATTTTTAGCTCTGTGATTCATAAACATGATTTAAATGGAGGATCAATATGAAGATTATTTAAAACTGATTAATATGCAAGAATTTGTTTGATTCTTGAATAGAATAAAATTGTACATTGCTGTGGAAAGCTTTTACCAAGAGAATGTTTTATGTCTTGTTGGATTCCCCAAAACAAAACAAACGATGCATAAATCGATTCCAAGTAGAAGCTTTTCACAGCAATGTACCAATTCTGTTTTATAAGAGTCCAAAAGGTCAAGTAGCTAACATGTAGATTGTGAATATAAACTCACTGTTCAGATGAAATATATATGGTATGTATCCAATGCATAGAAGGAATACCACATCATCAATCTCAAAGTAAAAGTGTCTGCATTAATCTCTCTGAAAGGCACTGCACATCCTTCAACAAAATCCTAACAAACCAATAACAATGAACCTACCTACTCCACAGATGGAAGATGCTTGATGACAGAAGTTCGACTGTGGCCATCTCAAACTATGAAACATTTCACACCAAAGAGGCCAAGAGAATTGGTTGCAAGAGGAATCTTGTATCTGTAGCCAGAATCTCAGGAGACGATTGAATGGATCAACAAGCAGAACTTCCAAATGTGACGGTTTTCAAGTCACAAGGAGAAGGATAATGTCTTTTCAAATTGGCTGTTCATCGCATTATTGATTCATGGTTCCTACCATTTTGGATAATAGCATTTTTTCTGATAGTCACAAAACAAAAACCTTAAAACTCACATAAGTTCAACAATAAGTCAGTGGATAATTGACAACAATGGGATGAAAAGAAGAACCACAAATTAGCCACCCAAAAGACCAGACATGGAAAAAATTGAACCACAGTCCAGGGTTGCTGCAGTGATGTCATACCCAATGATATAATGTTTGCCCTTTCAATTCCTGTCCCCTCTTTTTAAAAACCCAAACACCCCTTCTGCATGAAGTAGTGATTTACTTTGCTTGCTCCACACAGTTATGACCGAACATACAAACTCTTTACAGTAGCAGGGGGAATTAAGACAAGGTCGCTGGGCTAAGCACTACGCAACCAGGCTGCCCTTTAATCATAATGTGGATGCAATGTCTGGTCTTAAGTAAAAGCCTTCAATATTTAGATACCCGGTTGTAAGCATTTCTGACAAAGTGGGAGTGTTGGAAGACAGGCTAGCAATAATGGGGCATTGCGAGATTATATGGGTGAGTAACACTATGGATAAGAGTGGTTATGCAGGAAGGGACCTTTAAGCAATTGGATTGAGAACATGTGTACAGACTGTGGCTACTTTATTAGGTACGTCTATACACCTGTCCATTAATGCAAACATATGTGGCGGCAACTCAATCCATAAAAGCAAGTAGATATGGTCAAGAGGTTCAGTTGTTGTTCAGACCAAACATCAGAATGGGGGAGAAATGTGACTTAAGTGTCTTTAACCATGAAATGAACGATGGTGCCAGATGAGGTGGTTTGAGTACCTCAGAAACTGCTGATCTCCTGAGATTTTCATGCACAACAGTTTCTAGGGTTTACAGAGAATAATGTGCAAAACAAAAAAAAACATCCAGTGAATGGCAGTTCTGAGGGTGAAAAAGCCTTGTTAATGAGAGAGGTCAGGAGAGACTGGTTCAAGCTGACAGATAGGTGACTAACTCAAATAACCACATCTTACAACAGTGGGTGTGCAGAGGAGTATCTCTGAATTCACAGTGCCTCGAACTTCCAAGTGGATGGGCCACACCTTGAAGTGGAAGATCTCACTGGGCTCCACTCCTGTGGCAACTTTATTAGGTACATCCCTGTAGGTAAAGTGGCCACTGAATGTATTTTCAACTTTCAAAAGCCAAGGTCTCTGGACCTCATACTTTACTATACCACTAATCTCACCACAAAATACACTGCTTTTTCATGCACAATAATAAACTAATCTACATATCACAATTTAAATTGATTGCCTTAATTTCAAATGTTCATATTCAATTAAATTTAAAACAATTCTAAATGAAAATGTATCCCCAGTAGTAAATAAAAGCTCTATGCAGAAAACATATTTTATTCTGAACTGTTCATACATTTTCCTTATGTTCAGTAGAAGTTCTAGTTCAACTTTAGCTTGTTTTACAAATTGCATCATTTTATTTAACCCTTTGTTGTTTCCTAGTTTTCCACCAAAGTATTGCTAAAACATATTCACTTAGGATTTTTATTAGTCTCTCAACACTAATCGTGCCAAATTGCTATTAGCCAAAAAGTAAAGTGCCTGTTTTTGCCATCTGTTAAATAATTACAATTATATAGGAGCATAGAAACAGGGACAGTCTGCTTAAATTTCATGCCACTAATATTCTTCAATGAGATTAGGCAGATCAGTGCCTTTTTAAAACTTGATCCAGTGACAATTGCTATTTTCAGGAAAGAATCTTAAATCTTTATCCACTCTTTGAGCATAGAAGTATTTTCTATCTTCATTCCCAAAAGGATTATCTCTAATTTTCAGACTATTTGTCCCATTTTAGAGCCACAAACAGGAAAAATGCCTCAGTGAGCTCATACATTAATATGCTGAAATCCTTGATCAAATCACCCCTTATCTATCTAAATTTCAGAAATTATGAGACTGTACAATTTGTATAATCCTAACTTCTAATTATAACTATTGGACCAGGTGTCCGTAAATCTATATTGCTTTCCTTCAAGGCCAAAAAGTGCTTCCTACACTGTGGTAACTAGAACTGCTCACACCACTGCAAGTGGGGCCCAATAAATGTTCTGTACAGCTGTTACATAATTCGTACTTGCTGTACATTACATTCTGTTAACCTAGCTTATTATTTTTCTGTTTCTGTCCATTGTAATGAATTAGGTACATGGTCCTCCAAGATATTAAAAAATGCTACTGTACTGTGCAAAACTCTTAGGCAGATATATATAGCTAGGGTGCCTAAGACTTTTGCACAGTACTGTATTTGTCAATGTGGAGCAGAGAACCAGTTTGTAAATCTGGCGGGAGCAAAGGATGTTGGGAATGGCCAGGGTGGAACACCACGGGAGGAGTGTGGGACAGGTGGTAGTGAAGGATTGGGAGGGTGGGGAGGGAGGGGGGGAGGTAGCACAGGTGTGATCACATCCAGCCCTGAGACACCGGGAAAGATCATTTGATTCCAAACAATTGGTTTATTCATCATCACAAAATGTCTCTCTGTTGCTTCCTGCTCCATTACCTCTCCCTTCCACTTTTCCCAACCATAGTTCCCCTCTCCCTGCCCCCTTCCCACTCCCAGATACAGTAGAGCCCCATATCAGAATCAGGTATATCATCACTTGAACATGTCATCATTTTGTTTTGCGGCAGCTGTACAGTGCAAAACATAAAATTACTACAATACTGTGCAAAAGTCTTAGGCAACCTAGCGCGCGCTCTCTCTCTCTCTCTCTCTCTCTCTCTCTCTCTCTCTCTCTCTCTCTCTCTCTCTCTCTGTGTATATATACACCTAAGGCTTTTCACTGTACTCCAGGTGCAGCTTTCTGGTTTTATATGTAACAGCATGTCTCCGTTAAGCTGTATCTAAAAGCTTGAAAGAGATTGACAAATCACACAGTGCCATTTAAAAGACTGCTCTTGGTCCCCCTCATTATGTCTCAAAAGCAGCAGTATTACTGAAAAAAAACCTTATCAAATCTCCTATAGATGTTCTCAGTCAGTCATATACCCAAATACTCATAAGTCAGTGCTTACATGCACAACACCGTGGTATTCCTCCACCTACTGGAGAGTGACAATCTTAAGTTTGACAATAAATGCAGTCCAGGCACTTGCATGGGTTGGTATTCGAGACTTCATGAGGGATGAGTGAAAAGCACTTTGTAGAAGTGTAGCTTGCACTGACATCACTTCTCCTTGAAGTTTTTTGCAAAGCCAAGGCAAGAGAATGTTGAGCCCTTGTACAGTTCCTGTAATGTGGTCTAACAAGGATATCTTTTGCACTCTCTCACCATTCATTAATAGGCATACCTGCCCTAAGTAAAGAATTGAAAGTTGGAAAGCAGTATACAGAGTACTCTGTGAGTGTATAGAGTGCAGAAGCTTGGCAGCAAATGCAGCTTCGGTGTGTAAATTGTACCATTCACAAACTTCAGTAACATTGTTTCTGAGCCTTCAGCATTTGTTAAGCCAGTTCTTCAGTGAGCAATAGGTGATAGTTATTATTCATCCGAAGTGGTTGAAAATCTAGCTGATAATGGACATTAGTGCATGCTCAAGTCATTTTGATCAAGTTTGAAGTAGGAAAAGCAACGCTTGTAAGTGAGAAAATCTTACACAAAAAAAATCAGAACATGGCGTTGGTAAGTAGCAAAGAGACCAACAAATCCTTGAAAGATTGTTTTAAATTATGGGAGCCTATATAGGTAGTTACAGAGGATCTATTACTTTTAACAAAGGAGTCAAAATTAGGGAGTGAGACTTCATGTAACTGATAGAAGAATCTGGATGGTAGTAGGAATCTGATACTCACTGTCTGAGGTGTTGATGTCACAACCCTTCATGATAAGAGCTAATATGTACTCCATAGGCCATAACATGCAGCACTATGGACTTAGCACTGGAAGGTTATTGGGTTAGGGAGCTCTTTGTTGATTGCCATGGATACAGTGGGCTGAATGGCCTCTTAGTGCTCCAGTAGTAACTAACTGCAATTGTTACACTCCATGTTAACTTCAACATTGCAATATCTGTCTGTGCCATTTTGTAAGTAATGTTTTAGTCCCACATGTTTAGAACCATAACTGCTTCTGACTTTTCACACAATTTAGAAGTACTCTGTTCCAGCCATCTTAAAGTCCAAAATGAGTTGCAGTACACATACTTTCATTGAAATTAATGTACTGTACATCCACCCAACTGATATTCTATCCATCTGTCTTTCTAACTGTATACTACCATCTACAATACACACAATACTGTTTGTCTTCAAGTTATCAACAAATTTGGATTTGTGGATTTCCACACCATTTCTAAGTCATTAAAGATTCAATGAATAGTTACAGCCCCAACCAAGGATCTGCATAGCAAATTGATTGCTCCATTGAAATACATTGATCAAAGTAAGTAAACATTAATTTTTTATATATCACTCATTATAGTAGATAAAATGTTATTAGTGTCAATGTAAGAAATGAAGTGTGTTCATTATGTCCATTATTTGGCTAGCAAAGAAAATTCGCAGAACATTAGATCATTATTTTCTCTTTTCCCAAGAATGGGGAGTTACAGTAATGATAATTGTCAGAATGCAGTAATAATAACTGTGATGGTTATTAATATTTTGGTGGCCTTCAAAATCTGCTCTCCTTGATTGACACTGTAAGTCAAGCCCACAGCGTCTGAGATGACTAATGATAAGAGAAAGAATCTCAGCACCCATGAGCCCACAGTGAGAGCCATTCACCAGCCTATCAACTCGGTGGCCTTTCACCTCCACAATCCCAGATTATCAGAAAATATTTAGGTGCAGTAAGAACTGTAACATCAGATAAAGATTAATCAAGGTTAGAATTGCCCACAAGTGAATGTACAAGTGGACAAAAGATTATATTAAAAAAAATCCGCTTCATTGAATGCAGCACCAGCAACAGATGTCAGATGCCATGACGGGGGGAAACAGGTATTGCAATGTGGAAAATGATGTTGCATATATTACAGTGAAACCTGATGTGATCCAAATTAGAGTAAATTTGTGTCTTTATGAATAAACTTGAAATGGTCTAATTAGAGTCACTATGGGTTTGCATTCACTTAAGTGCACATCTCTGGTAATTTCACACATGGTTGTCAATGGAAATCTGAATGACTAGACAAATTAAACGCCATCTCAACTTTTACCACCTGGCTACTTTCAGACAGCTTAATTAAAATGAATAGATATGCAGCTACTTCAATGCCTGCAGAATCATCCTTTTTACTTTTCTTGTTAACTATATTTTCTGGCTTAATTACAAGCGACAAAGACAATGAAGCAAAGTTTGTCATTGCCAGTGTAAAAGTGCTTTGCGATTGATTGTGGTTGGATTTGTAAGCAGGCCTAATTTCTCAATCAGAGTGATGTGCCACATTATTTGACGGTGGAGGATGCTTCAAAATATGTTATTGGAAATACTATTACAGGTAAAATATTTTCAACAGCTATTTTCAAAGATTCAAGAGCACATCCTTGAATATTTTCTTCTGGCAGTTTTTAATCACAGGAAGAGATTAAAAGTTGCCAGACTAAAGGATTCAAGGATGTGTTCAAAACTTCCTTAAAAAGAATGCAACGTTGCTGCTGTCTGCTGCACTGTAGCTACTCAAAAAGAGATGCGTTTAGGATGCTATTGCAAATCACATGTTGGGAGCACAGTGAAGCCTTTAATACATTGCAGAAATAGTGGTAGGGTCTTGACAAACCACATTCATACTTGCCCATCAGACACATCTTGCCCCATTTGCGTAAAAGTACAGTACATTTCCCACTTTGCCTTCAGTAAACATCCTGGAGCTCACAAATTTGAATTAAAGGTAAGCCATCCTCAATCAGAAGGGTTGTCTAAGAGAGAAGAGAATTGAACTGCTTTATTTTGGGAAGCTGGCTGAGTAATATATGATGAGATTTGCAAGATACTTGCCACAATGTTTCAACAGATATGGACAATAAAGACACCTGTGTCAGACTTCTGTTTATTGACAATAGTTCTGCCTTGAGTACTATTATTCCAAACAAACTTAGCATCAATTTCTGGACCCTGGGAGTCAATGCCTCCCTCTGCAACTGGATCCCTGACTTCCTGACTAACTGTGTCTGCAAGTAGTGGGCTGCATCTCAAATAATGACGTGTTAGATTTCAGGAAAGAGATAGAGCATTTAGTGACATGCATCTTGCTTGGTCATGGTTGGACCAGAGCAGTTTATTGGTGAAGTTCACACCTACAAACTTGAAGGTCTCAAACCTCTTTCTCAGCACCATTGACATAGAGCTGGTCTTTGACATCAGGAAGGCGGGTGGTACACATGCTCCTATCTATGTCAATGGTGCTGAGAAAGAGGTTTGAGACCTTCTAGTTCGTAGGTGTGAACTTCACCAATAAACTGCTCTGGTCCAACTACGTGGATGTCATGACCAAACGATTCCCACGAATGCCTTTATTTTTTCAGGAGGCTTAAGAAATTTGATGTGTCCACATTGTCCCTTCCTAATTTGTATTAATGCACCATAGAAAGCATTCTGTCTGGATGCATGTGGCTTGGTATGGCATGTACTCTGTACATTATCTCAAGAAACTGCAAAGGCATGTGAACACAGCTCAGTATATCATGAAAAACAGCCTCTATTCCATAGATATTATCTATACCTCGCTGCCTCAGTAAAGCAACTAGCATAATCAAAGATCCCTCCCACTCTAGATATTCTCCCTTCTCCTCTCTACCGTCACAAAAAAGATTCAAAAGCCTGAAAGCACGTACCATCAGGCTCAAAGTCAGCTTCTAATCCACTGTTATCAGACCCTTGAAAAGACCTCTTGTATGATAAGATGGGCTCTTTACTTCGCCATCTACCTCATTGTTATAGAACATAAAACATAGAACATAGAATAGTACAGCATATTACAGGCCCTTTGGCCCATAATGTTGTGCTAACCCTCAAACCCTGCCTCCCATATAACCCCTCCACCTTAAATTCCTCCATATACCTGTCTAGTAGTATCTTAAACTTCACTAGTGTATCTGCCTCCACCACTGACAGGCAGTGCATTCCACGCACCAACCACTCTCTGAGTAAAAAACTCAGAGTTATCTTGCACTTTAGGACATACTCAGAACACTGGAGGAACTCAGCAGGTCAGGTGGCACTTATGGAAAAGAGTAAACAGTCATGTTTCAGGCCAGTACTCTTCTTTAGGACAGAGAATGAAGAGGGGAAGATGCCTGAATAAAAAGAGGGGAGGGGAAGGAGGCTAGCAGGAAGGTGATAGGTGAAGCCAGGTGGGTGGGAAAGGTCTTGGGCTGGAGAAGTAAGAATCTGATATGAGAGGAGACTGGACAATAGGAGAAAGGGAAGGAGGAGGGGACCAAGGGAAGAGTAATAGGCAAGTGAGAAGAAGTGAAAGATCAGTGGGAATAGAGGAAGGAGGTGGGCGAAATTGTTTCCGGAAGGAGAAATTGATATTCATGCCATCAGTTTGAAGGATACGCAGACGGAATATCCTCCACCATGGAATGGAAATAGGAATGCGGATTAAAATGCTTGGCCATTTTATCGCTTGTGGAAAAAGGTGCAGAGTTGCTCAATGAAGCGATTTCCCGATCTACAAAGGGTCTCACCAATACAGAGGAGGTCACATCAGAAGCACTGGACACAATGGACAACCCCAGCAAATTCACAAGTGAAGTGCTACCTCATCTGAAAGGACTGTTTGTGACCCTGAATGGAGATGAGGGAGGAGGTGTAGGGGCAGGTGTAGCACTTAGGCCACTTGCCAGGATAAGTGCCTGGAGGGAGATGAGTGGTGAGGGAGTGAATGGACAAGGGAATCATGGAGGAATGAGAAGTAATGATATATTTAGTGGTAGGAACCTTCTGAAGATGGCTGAAGTTGTGGAGGATAATATGTTGAATGTGGAGGCTGATGGTATGGTAGATAATGACAAGAGGGAATCTAACACAATTATGGCGGCAGGAAAATGGGATGAACGCAGATCTATGGGAAATGGAAGAGGGTGTGGGCGAGGGCAGCAGCAATAGTAGAGGGAAGGAAACTCTGTTCTTTAAAGAAGGAGGACATCTCTGATACCCAGGAATGGAAAGCCGATTCCTGGAAACAGATGCGGCAGAGGCAAAGAAACTGAGAAAAGTGAAAAGCATTTTTACAGGAGTCAGGGTGGGAAGAGGCACAGTCGAGATAACCATGTGAATCAGTGTGTTTATAAAAGATATCAATTGACAGTTTGTCTACAGAGATGGAGACAGAGTGATCAAGAAAGGGGAAGGAGGTGTCAGAGATGGACCAAGTACTTGCACTTTATCATTTACCTGCTCTGTTCTCTTTTGGTAGCTTTTACACTTTACTCTGCACTGTTATTGTTTCACCTTCTACTAGCTCAATACACTGTGTGATGATTTGATCTGTATGAACAGTATGCACAACAAGATTGCCACTGTATCTTTGTACATGTGACAATAATAACCAAGGCCCGGAGCAGGGTGGGTGGTGTAACACTATTACAGAGCCAATTCCAGTGCTGTTTCTAAGGAGTTTCTATGGTCTCCCCGTGACTGCTTGGGTTCTCTGTAGGTGCTCCAGTTGCCTGCCACATCTCAAAGATATTTGGGTCAGCAGGTTAATTGGTCACATGGTATAGTTGGGTGGTAGAGACTCAACAGTCAAGAATGGACAGTTACTGCACCATGTCTCTAAAAACAAAACAATAACCAATCCCAATACCAAATAAACCCTTGCTCACATTTATAATAAATAGCTTGGTCAGCATTGAAACTATTCCCTTTTCCCACTCAAGCCTCTCTCCTTATTAAGTCCCTCGCTGCCTAAACCCGAGGGATTTCAACTTGAATGGTAATGGTGGCTGCTTGGTTAAGTCAGTGTCATGTCTCTGTCTGACCACCTGGGAGCGACAGAGTTCTGTCTGTCTGTATCTTGTTTTACGGCAGTTGGGGCAACAGAGTTCTCCAAGCTTCAGTGCTCCTACTCCCCATGATTATTGGTTGATTATTTTTACCTGTGCCTTGTTTTGTTTGTCTATTCAAGTTCCCTCTGTTTTGTTTGTCTTTGCTCTGTCTTGAGTTTGCCTCCTATTAGTGGAGTGATTCTTGACCCCCAGCCTGTGTTCTCTACTAACCAACCCACAAGTTTCTTTTGATCAATTCCATCCTTGTCTCTGGTCTCCTTTGCACTTGGATCCACCTAGTCTAAGTTTCTCATGGTAGTCCACTGGCTAAAGATATGGAACTTCACCGTAACAACCCTCGTTCAAACCCAGTCTGGCAACCACCTCTGTTACAGCAAGGTTGAGCCATTCATGGGCCCAGCAGAGTACGAGCATCTCTGATCAGTGCTGGCCAGCCAGGTAGTTACGGAGGATAGACCTCAGCATTTACTCCAGCAGATCTGGACTACGCTGCAGTCACTCACCAAGACTATCTGGCTGAGCCAGCAAACCTCTGCTGCCACCCCAACCCCTGAGTCTCCAGCCAACACAGAGACATCACCCAGTTGTTCTTTTTGAATCCCCATGTTTCCTATGGTGGCACCACAAACCTATCAGTGCCCGAGTGACTTGATGGCAGCCCAGGAACGTGTAGAAGGTTTCTTAGCCAGTGTTCTCTGGTTTTGAAGCTGCAACCCACCAATTTCCCCTCTTACTGCTGGAAAGTAGCCCAGTCATCTCTGGTTAAGCTGTTGCTTGGGTGGCTCTGGGAGAAGAACTTTGCAAGATGCACAGACGTATCTCCCTTAACCAGGGTGAGGAGACTCTGTCAGCAGAATATTGGTGGCCAACTGACTCTCCCAACCTGGTCAGGATACCGGTAGCGTGTCTGACTACACAAAATCGAGGTCTGCACACTGGAAGAAGAGAGTGACAGGAACACTGAAAAACTTCTAGCCATATTCCACTGTGGGTTATCAGGTGAAATTAAAGATGAATTGTCATTCAGAGACCCATTTGAGGATTTCAAGACCTTCAGCGATACCTCCTTCAGGGTTGTCAATCATCTCCAGGAAAGAAGAAGAGAGCGCCATTGAGTGTCCTCTAGGGTTGTCAGCCTCCGAGCCCCTCCAGTCTCATCATCCTCAATGTGGTCGTGTGAACCCCCAGCTACCTTCAGCTTCCTCCAGAGAAACTGATGCAACTGGGCAGAACCAACTTTCTCCAGCAGAGTGGGACCAAAGGGTGCAGGGCCATTTCCGTTCTACCTATTCTGAGTTGTCAGGAACATCCAGTCTAGTCCCGGGAAGGGAAATCAGTGACAGGCTCCATCATTCCTCCTAGGACTGGTACATCGGGGTCGTGCCGTCTACCTCAGTCTCCTGGGGTGAACAACAACATACCCTTAGAGCCTTTGTGGATTCTGGTCTAGCAGACAATTTGATGGAACTTGGGTTAGCAAGCTATCTCTGTGTTCCCCTGGTCCGTCTTGACCAACCAGTCCCAACCACTGCTCTGGACAGAAGACCTCTGAGCCCTGGGAAGTATTGCCACCTCATTGCTCCCATCTGTCTAGATATGGAACAGCACACCAAGACCATCTTGTTCCACCTTACTCATTCTCTTGAATTCCCCTTGACCTTAGGACACCCCTGCTTAGCCATCCACAAATCAACTTGACAGGTCCACCAGTCCACGGATCGTCTTCTCCCTGATGGGCCACATACCTCCCCCGAGCTGCCACCTCGCCTCTCCTGAGCTGTGTTCTGTCTCTCCCGAGCTGTCCCAAGTTCCTCCTAAGTGTGAAGACCTACTAAAGGTTTTTAGTAACAATAGGGATACAACACTCCCTCCTCATTGAAATTATGACTGCACTATTGAACTGTTGCCTGGAGCCTGTCCGCCCCGAGGAAAACTCTACTCCCTGTCAGCTCCAGAAAGTATGGCCAAGGAGGAGTACATCCAGTTTCATCTACCCCTCCAAATCCTCTGCCGGTGTGAGTTTCTTGTATTGATTATCGAGGCCTTAGTCAAATCATTATGAAGAACTGATATCCCTTGCCACTGATAACCACTGCTTTTGAGTTGCTGCAAGAGGCAGCCACCTAACTAAACTGGACCTCCGAAATGCATACAACCTGGTCTACAATCAGGAACATGATGAATGGAAGGTTGTACTTAACATTCCCACTGGTCAGTACAAATATCTTATGATGCTGTTCACTTTAGTCAACTGCTGTCTTCCAGGCCCTTATCAACAATGTTCTCTGAGAGATGTTACATAACTTTGTGTTTGTGTAACTGGATGTACTCATCTTCCCCAAGATCTATCACAAGCGCCTCCAACATGTTCGGTGGATCCATTAGTGTTTACTCCAGAACCAACTATTTGTCAAGCGGAAAAGAATGTAATCCCACACCATCACAGTCTCCTTCCTTGGTTTTGTTGCCTGAACGGGGAACGTGCAGGTCGAAAGACCCAAGCTGTCACGGATTGGCCCCACCATGATCAAGAAGCAGCTCCAACACTTTCTGGGCTTTGCTAATGTTTACCAGAGGTTCATCTACAACTTCAGTTCCATCGCAGAACCCCTTACTGCCCTGACTAAAGGAACCTCCAGCCCATTTCACTGGACCCCAGAAGCCGAGGTAGAGTTTCAGAAATTAAAGTGTTGCTTTATAGCATTGCCTATCCTTGTTCTCCCTGACCCAAAGCTGCCATTCTTTGTTGAAGTAGACACCAAAGATATTGAGGTTGGGGCTGTTCTTTCACAACACACCCTCCACCTGACCAGAAACTCTATCTCTGTGCCTTCTTTCCTGCCAACGGCTCTCTCCTGTGGACAGGAATTATGACTAGGGAATAGAAGGCTGTCAGTAATCGAATTAGCCCTGGAGGAGTGGCGACATTGGCTAGAGGAAACTATACATCTATTTGTGGTCTGGACAGACCTCAAGAACCTCATTATATCCAAGAGACAAAATGGATAAATTCACACCAAGAAAAAGAAGCCAGCACTCTCTCTAGGCAGTTTGAACAACTAGACCTAGTCACCATCCCAGAACCCATCCTCCCAAAGTCCAAGCTAGAGGCACTGGTCTGAAGGGAAGTGAGACCACAGTCAGGAGAGCACAACAGCAGGAGGCAGGCCCAGGGAATGGTCCAATAGATCACCATTCTTCCCTAACACTGTCTATTCAGATGTGCTACACTGAGAGCAAACCCCAGAACATCCAGCCCTCGTGACAACCAAGTCTCTGTAAAGGCCATAATATCAAAGTTCCAAGTTCCTATCCATCTGCGATTTCGTCATCCTTGTTCCTAATACTTCAAACCATTAAAGTAAACACATTTTAACCCATCCAGCTGGCATATTTTTGCACTACCAGGGTGGTGAACCTATGGCACACGTGTCCAAGATGGCACACACAAAAATTTTATTGGCACACATCTCATCAATTCTTTAAACCTCATCCATAATAAGAAAAGCTACATAATGATTATCTTCACTGCAACATGAAACAGCAATGAGTTTTTACAGTCTAATTATAGGGAGATGCTTTCACAGGGAACATCTTCTGCCAGCTTGGCACATGCTAGACAGTTGCAATAACATGTGATTGTTGGAGGAACTCAGCAGGCCAGGCAGCATCTATGGAAAAGAGT
This sequence comes from Mobula hypostoma, assembly GCF_963921235.1. Classification (NCBI taxonomy): domain Eukaryota; kingdom Metazoa; phylum Chordata; class Chondrichthyes; order Myliobatiformes; family Myliobatidae; genus Mobula; species Mobula hypostoma. Next base: position 46,074,812 of record NC_086115.1, on the reverse strand, counting down.
ACACAGTCAAAGTTTCAGTTTTAGGCCCAGAACCTTCATTAGGACTGGAGAAAAAAGATAAGAAGTTAGGGTAAGAAGGTGGGGGAGGGGAGGAAAAAATACAAGGTAGAGGGTGATAGGAGAAACCAGGAAGAGGGGGAGGAGTGAAATAAAGAACTGGGAAGTCAATTGGTGAAAGAGATAATGGGCTGGAGAAGGGGGAATCTGATAACAGAGGACAGAAAGCCAGGGAAGAAAGAGAAGAGGGAGGAGCACCAGAAGGAAGAGACGGGCAGATAAGGAGATGAGAGAGGAAAATAGGAATGGAGAATGGTGAAGGGTGGGGCATTACTGGAAGTTCAAGAAATCGATGTTCATGGTATCAGGTTGGAGGCTACCCAGACAGAATCCAAGGTGTTGCTCCTCCAACCTGAGTGTGGCCTCATTGCAGCAGTAGAAGAGGCAATGGCCTGAAATGTCAGAATGGGAATGGGAAGTAGAATTAAATCGGGTGATTACTGGCAGACCTTGCTTTTTCTGGCAGACGGAGTGTAGTTGCTTGATAAAGCATACTCCTCATCTACGTCAGGTCTCACTAATATACAGGAAGCCACACCGGGAGCACCGGATACAGTAGATGACGCCAACAGATTCACAAGTGAAGTGTTGCCTCACCGGGTAGGACTGTTTTAGCCACTGGAGGTGTAGGACTTGTTCTGCTTGCAAGGATAAGTGCCAGGAGGGAGATCAGTGGGGGAGGGGTGTGGTTGAACAAATGGACAAGGGAGTCGCATAGGGAGCAATCCCTGCGGAAGACAGAAAGTGGGGGAAGGAAAGATGTGCGTGGTGGTGGGATACCATAGAAACCATAGAAACGACAGCACAGAAACAGGCCCTTTGGCCCTTCTTGGCTGTGCCGAACCATTTTCTGCCTAGTCCCACTGACCTGCACACGGACCATATCCCTCCATACACCTCCCATCCAGGTATCTGTCCAATTTATTCTTAAATGTTAAAAAAGAACCCGCATTTACCGCCTCGTCTGGCAGCTCATTCCATACTCCCACCACTCTCTGTGTGAAGAAGCCCCCACTAATGTTCCCTTTAAACTTTTCCCCCCTCACCCTTAACCCATGTCCTCTGGTTTTTTTCTCCCCTTGCCTCAGTGGAAAAAGCCTGCTTGCATTCACTCTATCTATACCCATCATAATTTTATATACCTCTATCAAATCTCCCCTCATTCTTCTACGCTCCAGGGAATAAAGTCCTAACCTACTCAACCTTTCTCTGTAACCGAGTTTCTCAAGTCCCGGCAACATCCTTGTAAACCTTCTCTGCACTCTTTCAACCTTATTTATATCCTTCCTGTAATTTGGTGACCAAAACTGAACACAATACTCCAGATTTGGCCTCACCAATGCCTTATACAACCTCATCATAACATTCCAGCTCTTATACTCAATACTTCAATTATAAAGGCCAATGTACCAAAAGCTCTCTTTACGACCCTATCTACCTGTGACACTTTTAGGGAATTTTGTATCTGTATTCCCAGATCCCTCTGTTCCACTGCACTCCTCAGTGCCTTACCATTAACCCTGTATGTTCTACGTTGGTTTGTCCTTCCAACGTGCAATACCTCACACTTGTCAGTATTAAACTCCATCTGCCATTTTTCAGCCCATTTTTCCAGATGGTCCAAGTCCCTCTGCAGGCTCTGAAAACCTTCCTCACTGTCTACTACACCTCCAATCTTTGTATCATCAGCAAACTTGCTGATCCAATTTACCACATTATCATCCAGATCATTGATATAGATGACAAATAACAATGGACCCAGCACTGATCCCTGTGGCACACCACTAGTCAAAGGCCTCCACTCAGAGAAGCAATTCTCTACCACCACTCTCTGGCTTCTTCCATTGAGCCAATGTCTAATCCAATTTACCACCTCTCCATGTATACCTAGCGACTGAATTTTCCTAACTAACCTCCCATGCGGGACCTTGTCAAAGGCCTTACTGAAGTCCATGTAGACAATATACACTGCCTTCCCTTCATCCACTTTCCTGGTAACCTCCTCGAAAAACTCCAACAGATTGGTCAAACATGACCTACCACGCACAAAGCCTAATAAGCCTAATAACTCTCCCTAATAAGCCCCTGTCTATCCAAATGCTTGTAGATTTTGTCTCTTAGTACTCCCTCCAATAACTTATCTACTACTGACGTTAAACTCACCGGCCTATAATTTCCCGGATTACTTTTCGATCCTTTTTTAAACAACGGAACAACATGAGCCACTCTCCAATCCTCCGGCACTTCACCCGTAGACAGCGACATTTTAAATATTTCTGCCTGGGCCCCCGCAATTTCAACACTAGTCTCCTTCAAGGTCCGAGGGAACACTCTGTCAGGTCCCGGGGATTTATCCACTTTAATTTTCCTCAAGACAGCAAGCACCTCCTCCTTTTCAATCTGTACAGTTTCCATGGTCTCACTACCTCATTCCCTCAATTCCATAGAATTCATGCCAGCTTCCTTAGTAAATACAGACGCAAAAAACCTATTTAAGATCTCCCCCATTTCCTTTGGTTCCGCACAAAGCCGACCACTCTGATCTTCAAGAGGACCAATTTTATCCCTTACAATCCTTTTGCTCTTAATATACTTGTGAAAGCTCTTTGGATTATCCTTCACTTTGACTGCCAAGGAAACCTCATGTCTTCTTTTAGCCCTCCTGATTTCTTTCTTAAGTATTTTCTTGCACTTCTTATACTCCTCAAGCACCTGATTTACCCCCTGTTTCCTATACATGTCATACAACTCCCTCTTATTCTTTATCAGAGTTGCAATATCCCTTGAGACCCAAGGTTCCTTATTCCTATTCAATTTGCCTTTAATCCTGACAGGAACATACAAACTCTGCACTCTCAAAATTTCACCTTTGAAGGCTTCCTACCTACCAATCACATCTTTGCCATAGAACAACCTGTCCCAATCCACGCTTTTTAGATCCTTTCTCATTTCTTCAAATTTGGCCTTCTTCCGGTTCAGAACCTCAACCCTAGGACCAGATCTATCCTTGTCCATGATCAAATTGAAACTAATGGCGTTATGATCACTGGAACCAAAGTGCTCCCCTAAACAGACATCTGTCACTTGCCCTAATTCGTTTCCTAACAGGAGATCCAATATTGCATCCCCTCTAGTTGGTCCCTCTATATATTGATTTAGAAAACTTTCCTGAACACATCTTACAAACTCTAAACCATCTAGACCCCTAACAGTATGGGAGTCCCAATCAATGTATGGAAAATTAAAATCCCCTACCACCACAACTTTATGTTTCCTGCAGTTGCCTGCTATCTCTCTGCAGATTTGCTCTTCCAAGTCTCGTTGACTATTGGGTGGTCTGTAATACAATCCCACTAATGTGACCATACCTTTCCTATTTCTCAGCTCCACCCATAAGGACTCAGTAGACAAGCCCTCTAATCTGTCCTGCCTGAGCACTGCTGTAATATTTTCCCTAACAAGCAATGCTACTCCACCACCTTTCATTCCTCTGCCTCGATCACATCTGAAACATCGGAACCCTGGAATATTAAGCTGCCAGTCCTGCCCCTCCTGTAGCCAAGTTTCACTAATTGCTACAACATCATAATTCCACGTGTCAGTCCACGCCTTCAACTCATCCGCCTTCCCCGCAATGCTCCTAGCATTGAAATATATACACCTCAGAAGATTTTTACCACCACTCACAACCGTTCTATCAGCGGATTTGCTTAAACTTTCAACATCATTTATTTTCACCCCAGCCACACTGTCAGCTCTGGCACTCTGGTTCCCATCCCCCTGCCAATCTAATTTAAAGCCTCCCCAATAGCACTAACATTGGATTTCTCAAACTTCTGGTAATCCCCCCCACCCTTCAGCATTCTCCATTCTCATTTTCCTCTCTCATCTTATCTCCTTGCCTGCCCATCACCTCTCCCTGGTGTTCCTCCCTCTTCTCTTTCTTCAATGAACTTCTGTCTTCTCCTATCAGATTCCCCTTTTGCCGGCCATTTATCTCTTTTCCCAATTGACTTCCCAGCTCTTTACTTCATCCCTCCCCCTCTCCCTGTTTCACCTATCACCTGCTGCCTTGTATTTCTTCCTCCCCTCCCCCCATCTTCTTACTCTGACTTCTTATCTTTCTTCTCCAGTGCTGATGAAGGGTCTCGGCCCGAAACATTGGCATTTTGCTCTTTTCTCTAAATGCTGCCTGACCTGTTGAATTCCTGCAGCATTTTGTGTGTCTTGCTTAGATTTCCAGGATCTGCAGATTTTCTCTTTTTCAAGTTGCAATCACACGTGAAGTTGGATGTCAGGTATTGAAATCCTCACAGACCTGATGTACTCATCGGTATTTGGATAGTAAACACTTACAATAACAACACTATTTAGAAATTATGTTATTTTTCAATTGTCATTGGCAGTGTGGAATGCTGCAATTCCAATTCATTGGTTTATTGGTGAGTGGTGGGGGCAGTCAGCGGGGGCGGGGGGGGGGTGGGAGCCGCGTGGTCTTGGTTGTAGTGAGGACGGGGTGTTAAACCATGCTGTTGCCTGTTTGCCCAGGGGAGGCTTTGGACCACTGGAGGCAGTGTGGTGTGACATGCATGCTGGTGTCAGTGCTTCCCCCAGCGTTTGTTCGGCAGAAGACAAGCTGTATTGTGTTCGAATGCAAACAGCTCCAACATCTGGGACTCAAGGGCTTGGACTGTATTTTTTGCTTGACAATATTTTACTGCCATCTTAAATGAGCTATAGGTGCCCTGTGCAGTGTGCGACTGTTGGTACTTAGTTTTGCACCTTGGCCCTGCAGAAAAGCTGTTTCGTTTGTCTCTATTCATGTATGGTTAAAAGAAAATTAAACTTGAATTTGAACTTGAACTTGCACTCACAGTCCTTGCTGGCATTCCACTTTATACTCCTTTAGTTTTATCTAGAACCACTGAGCACAGAATAGACTTTCCAGAACATGAAGCTGTACCAAATTAATAATAACTAGTATTAAATTCTTAACTAAACTAATTCCTACTATTTACACAAAGTCCATATCCCCCTATTCTCTGTACATTTATGTGCCAACCCTGAATACTTCTATTACCTCCCCCACCATCCCTCGCAACGCTGTTTAGCACATGTAAGAAAATTGGCTGTAGTATCCAAATCAAAGTGCTGGCGAACGCAGCAGGCCAGGCAGCATCTCTAGGAAGAGGTACAGTCGACGTTTCGGGCCGAGACCCTTACGTCAGGACTAACTGAAGGAAGAGCTAATAAGAGATTTGAAAGTGGGAGGGGGAGGAGGAGATCCAAAATGATAGGAGAAGACAGGAGGGGGAGGGATGGAGCCAAGAGCTGGACAGGTGATTGGCAAAAGGGATACGAGAGGATCATGAGACAGGAGGCCCAGGGAGAAGGAAAAGTGGGAGGGGGGGAAACCCAGAGGATGGGCAAGGGGTATAGTCAGAGGGACAGAGGGAGAAAAAGGAGAGAGAGAGAAAGAATGTGTGTATATAAATAAATAGCGGAATGGGTACGAGGGGGAGGTGGGGCATTAGCGGAAGTTAGAGAAGTCAATGTTTATGCCATCAACCTATTGGCATGAACATTGACTTCACAACCTGATGGCATGAACATTGACTTCTCTAACTTCTGCTATTGCCCCACCTTCCCCTCACACCCCATCTGCTATTTATTTATATACACACATTCTTTCTCTCTCTCTCCTTTTTCTCCCTGTCCCTCTGAATATACCCCTTGCCCATCCTCTGGGTTTCCCCCCTCCCCCTTTTCCTTCTCCCTGGGCCTCCTGTCCCATGATCCTCTCGTATGCCTTTTGCCAATCACCTGTCCAGCTCTTGGCTCCCTCCCTCCCCCTCCTGTCTTCTCCTATCATGTTGGACCTCCCCCTCCCCCTCCCACTTTCAAATCTCTTACTAGCTCTTCCTTCAGTTGGCCCTGACGAAGGCTCTCGGCCTGAAACGTCGACTGTACCTCTTCCTAGAGATGCTGCCTGGCCTGCTGCGTTCACCAGCAACTTTGATGTGTGTTTCTTGAATTTCCAGCATCTGCAGAATTCCTCCTGTTTGCGCTGTAGTATCCAAACTTTGACCCATTGCTTGGCCCATCCATGCTATATATTCTGCACAATCAAGAAAGTTCACCAAATGTCTCTACTTCCTGAGGAGAGGTGGACTATGCATATTCATACTCATTTCCTTCTACAGATGCTCATCCTAACATGGTGTATCACTGCTTGGTATGGAAGCTGCACAGTGGCAGAGAGGACAGCTCTGCAACGGTTGTCAAAACTGCCCCAGTGCATTACTGGCACCAGCCTACCCACCATCAAAGACATACAGTAATGTGCAAAAGTCTTAAGTACATATACAGTATATAGCTAGAATGACTCAGAATTTGGCACAGTGCTGTAGTAATTTTATGTATTGCACTGTACTGCTGCTACAAAAAAAAACTTCATCATATATGTGAGTGATGATAAACCTGATTCGGACATGGGTCTCTATAGTGGACCCAACACAGACCCCTGTGGAACACCACTGGTCATTTGCAGCCACCCAGAAAAGGCACTCTTTATTCCCATTCTCTGCCTCATGCCAATCAGCCACTGCTTTATCCATGCTAGTATATTTCCTTTAATCAGAGGCTCTCGATTTGTTCAGCAGCCTCATGTGTGGCACCTTGTCAAAAGCCTTCTGAACATCCAAGTGCACAACACCGATTGATTCTCCTTTGTCTTCACTACTTGTTATTTCTTTAAAAAATTACAGTGGATTTGTCAGGCAAGATTTCCCTTAAGGAATCCATGCAGACTATGGCCTATTTTATCATGTGCCTCCAAATATGACTGCACCTTGGTTATTTCTTCCAAGCCTGTATTTCCTAAGATGTGTGCACTAACAATTGAGTTCCAACTATATAACCATATAACAATTACAGCATGGAAACAGGCCATCTTGGCCCTTCTGGTCCTTGCCAAACTCTTACCCTCACCTAGTCCCACCGACCTGCACTCAGCCCATAACCCTCCATTCCTTTCCTGTCCATATAGCTATCCAATTTAACTTTAACCGACAACATCGAACCTGCCTCAACCACTTCTGCTGGAAGCTCGTTCCACACAGCTACCACTCTGAGTAAAGAAGTTCCCCCTTATGTTGCCCCTAAACTCTTGCCCTTTAACTCTCAACTCATGTCCTCTTGTTTGAATCGCCCCCACTCTCAATGGAAAAAGCCTATCCACGTCAAATCTATCTATCCCCCTCATAATTTTAAATACCTCTATCAAGTCCCCTCTCAACCTCCTACGCTCCAAAGAATAAAGACCCAACTTGTTCAACCTTTCTCTGTAACTTAGGAGATGAAACCCAGGTAACATTCTAGTAAATCTTCTCTATACTTTCTCAATTTTGTTGACATCTTTCCTATAATTCGGTGATCAGAACTGTACACAGTACTCCAAATTTGGCCTTACCAATACCTTGTACAATTTCAACATTACATCCCAACTCCTATACTCAATGCTCTGATTTATAAAGGTCTTAAGCTTCAGAATTCCCTCTAAAACTTTGCTGGTTCTCTCTCAATTCCCTTTGTTCAAATTGCCTATTATCTCCTGATATATATCATTATCAATCTTGTATTGCTAACATTCCTATGAGTTATCTTATGATGTCTTTGCTCATCTAAAGAAACTAAAATGCTGCTGATATATCAGTTCTTTCATATTCACCATTTAGATTAGATTAGGTTGTAATTTCAAGATAAACTGGAATCTGGAGCAACAAACAATGTGCTGAAGGAACTCAATGGGCTGAGCAGCATTCGTGAAGGGAATGGAACTGTTGACATTTTGGCTTGAAACCCTGTATCAGGACTAGATAGATGTTATAATCTCAGTTTCTGACACTCACAGCCTCTTACATTTAACCATTTGTTCCTTTCAAACCTCAGTAAGTCTTAAAATTGGCTACGGATTTCTTAACAGCTGATTTCCTAATGACTTGAGTCGCTAACAGGACAGGATAAACTCTGAACTTATTAATGCTTTAAAATTAGGGAAACTATCTCCTCAATCATTTAGACTTGTATCACACCTGGTGTATAAGTTTGCGACCTACACCTGACCTGCATGGAGATACGAAGGACAACTTCCATTTTGCTACAGCTTCGTGCAATGTCTGGTAGGTAAAAATAACAAAGCATTCTGAGGTCTTCATACCGAGTTGCAAAGAAATATAGAAAGATTAAAGGAAACGGAAGTACAATGGCAAATGGAGTTCAGTGTGTGGAGGTGCCACTCGTTCTGGATATTAATTGAGAAAGCATGGGTTTGTGGAGGAGAAAAGATCAGTTACACAGGTGTATATACCAAGAAAAGTTTGTCCACAGTAAGCAACCTGGCAGGCATACAGTATAAGTGTTCAACAGCAATACACAAGATGCTGGAGGAACTCAGTCGGTTAGGCAGCATCTATGAAAGGAAATAGATCATTGATGTTACCAATTGAGACCGTTCATTTGGACAGCCTGCCGAGTCCCTCCAGCATTTTGTGTGCTGCTCCTCATTCCAGCATCTGCAGTCTCTTGTATCTTTGTCTTACGACTGTCAAATGGGCTTGAGAGTAAAGTACTTCTTCATTGTAGTGCATCATGGGCAGATGTCAGACCATAAGATATAGGAGCAGAAATAGGCTATTTGGCCCATCGTGTCTGCTCTGCCATTTAATCATAGGCCGATCTAATTCTTCCAGTCATCCCCACTCCCTTGCCTTCTCCCCATACTCTTTGATGCCCTGGCTAATCAAGAACATATCTATCTCTGCCTTAAATGCCCCCAGCGACTTGGCCTCTACAGCCACTCATGGCAACAAATTCCACAGGTTTACCACCCTCTGACTTACGTAATTTCTCTGCATCTCTGTTCTAAATGGGTGTCCTTCAATCCTGAAGTTGTGCCATCTAGTTCTAGACTTCCCTACTACAGGAAATAACTTTGCCATATCTAATCTGTTCAGGCCTTTTATCATTTGGAATGTTTCTATGAGATCCCCCCTCATTCTCCTGAACTCCAGGGCAAGAGCTGCCAGACGTTCCTCATACAGTAACCCTTTCATTCCTGGAATCATTCTCGTGAATCTTCTCTGAGCCCTCTGTCACCCAGAACAATGAGTGAAATCAACTTAGGGTTGATATTTAGGAAAGGTGTTTATTCTGAGGGAGTGAAACCAGGACATGAAGGGTTAAGCCCCAGGGGCTGTTGTGATCTAATCAAGGCATTTAAAACAGCAAAGGGATTTGATGGAGCTGATACAGAGAAAGTTGGGGAAATCCAAAACAGCAGGGTGTAATCATAAAATTAGAGAGAAACCATTTAAGAGTCAAATCAGGAAGCACTTTCCTCAGACTGAGTATTATGACTGAAGGAAGGAGCACCCTGCCCAATTTTATTTTAGATTGGCTTCACTAGAAAGTAAAATTGTGTGGGATTTAAAATGTGCAGGCGATTCGATCCCATTGGTTTCCTGCCAAGCGGGTAAGATTAAAGCTACTCCCCTTGGGAGACTGGTCTTTGAAATAGCTAGATTAGGATCTCAGTTGCTGACACTGAAGTCTCACTACACCTCACGGTCTCCTAAATTTAACCATTCATTCCTTTAAAACCTTGGTGAGAATTTAAGCAGTTGGCTGCCAGTCTCTTAGTAGGTGATCTTCCCCCGAGAGCTGTGCTCATGCATCGGAAGCTGGATGGTAAGGGCTCTAGACGGTTGTTAGTGTTGCTCATCACTGAGCAACAACATTGAGCCACTCACACAAACATCTCCAGTTTGGCGCTGGCTGGTGATTTCACGCAGGAAGACAGAGGAAGGCAGGTATGGGAATGGATCTCATTTCTCTAATCCCAAGCCCCCTCAGTGTGTGGAGTCCACATTTATCTTGTAAAGATTTAGGGTTGCTTGAACTGAATATTCCTAAGAAATGCTCATGTTATCTGACTAAGCTACATCAGCTGCTTCCATTGCATGCTGCACAAATGCTTCCTGCCTGTTAACTACCATAATTGGTGTGTCTAGCTAACACAGTTTGCTGTTGAATGGTAGCCCACTTCAACAGATAGCCCAGAAGAGCATAGTTAAAGTGTGCACTGTTTATAAGCAGTCTGCACCAGTTTAAAGGGAAGTGATCAGTCGGAAGTCAATGTGCAATACCGTCTGACGTAAAAGAAAAGGGAACAGTGGCAAAAGGTGCAGCTGCATTGAAGAATGCAGTAACTCCAGTGGAGCACCAGAGAGCTGAAGGAGGAGCTAGAGAGGGGAGAGATGTGCTGTAGGCTCAGAGCACCTGGAAAATTCTCCATAGGCAGAGAGAGCAGGTACATATAGGTTGGGAGAGGGGTGTCAATGCCACAAATTAAGAACTGAAGCCCTGGAGGCAATTTTGTGAAATGCTCAAGCCTCACAATTGTACATTCAGTGAATATTTTGCCAATTGTTGTCTCCATGATTTGTATTACGAGCCTCAACAACTGTTCAATGTATCACAGGACCATCCCTTTCACCAATCAACAAACTTTATATGTACTTAGCATTAAAAGGTTCAAAAAACAAAGGAAAAATGGCAACTTCTGGAAACCTAAAACTAAAAATAACACAAAACACAGCAGGTTGTGGATCAGTGGAAAGAGAAATTAATAATGTTTCTGATTGAAAACCATTAATCAGAACTGAGTTGAAGAATATCAGTTCTAATGAAGGATCCTGATACTGAAACATTAACTGTTACTCTATGTTTTTCTTCTGCTAAGTTTCTAGTGTATTTCCTGTTCTTAATACAGTAGTCAACTTATTCTTGAACGCATGGTCCCACTGCAAACCTCAGCTATTAAAATTTGACAGCAAGGTCATCCCAAGACCATCGTGTGTTACTCGCGGACTGCCCTCTTGTAGAACTGGAGGCACAAACGGCTCAGCTCATTGATAGATCAATGCAGCTTCATGTCCTTACCTCATGGATGAGATGGATCTGATCCAGCCTGAGGCAACTAATACTGAGGCCTTAGTCAGCAGCTTAGATGATCGAAGATGACTGTCAAGTCATGGCAAATCTTTCACATGTCTCATATCCCTTGGCCTTACAAAACCTACCTCACAGGTTGCTGATACCTTCCTATCGCAACCTTGCAGCTCATTCCTCTCTGCAAATATAGCTCTGTGCTTCTCCCTCATAGAGTCAAGAACTAGAACCTGGCCAGCTAAAAATGGACAGTAGCACTTATATCCACTGTGATGAAGTGATTAGAGAGGTTGATCATGAAACATATTGACTCCTGCCAGAGAAGTGAACTGGATCTTCTCCAATTTGCCCACTTTCATAACTGCTCAACAGCAGATGCTATTTCATTGGCTATTCATTCAGCTTTGGGGTGCTTGGACAATGAAGATGCATACGTTGGGATGCTCTTCGTTGACTACAGCTCACATTCAGCATTATTAGCTCTCCTGCTCCACTCACTTTACACTTATGACTGTGAGGCTGAGTATAGCTTCAATGCCGTTATTAAGTTTGCTGATGACACCCCTGCCGTTGACTGAATCAAAGGTGGAGACGAATGGGCATGCTGGAGAGAGATTGAAAATCTAGGTAAGTGTTCCAAAACAACAACCTCTCACGCCACATCAACAAAGCCAAAGAGTAGATTATCAATATAGGTGGAAGAATCTGGAGATCCATGAACTAGTCCTCATTAAGGAATGGAGGTAGGAAGGGTCAGTAACTGTAAATTCCAGAGGATCTGCCCTGGGACCAGCACATAACTGCCATCACAAAGAAAGTACGAGAGTGTCTTTACTTACTTTGCAGTATGTGTAGATTTTGTATCGTTTTTATCGATTCTATTGAAAATTATCTCAAGGTACACATATGGTTAGGGTACATACAAATGTACATGCAAATGGTTACACATACACATGAGAAATTGGGGCTGCATTTACATGAGTCATACTTGGATGAGGCCTTGCACCAGGCCATGCTGTTAATGTTTCTTCCTCCACCCTCTCAGAATTCCTCCACCTCGGCTACTCGGCTACTTACAGGATATAGCTGGTGGGTAGAAGTGATTCCGCATGATGGTGAATGTATGCAGCCAATGCACATCTGTGAAACACCACAGAGCCTCAGCATGCCATTGAACTGCACTACCACATTTTGTGTTGCAGCAGTTGTATACATGGTTTATTTATTTATATGTATTTGTTGAGATACAGCACAGAAAAGAAGCCAGCTGGTGGTGTAGTGGCATCAGTGCTGGACTTCAGGGACAGAAGTCCCAAGTTCAAATCCGGCCGGCTCCCTTGCACGCTCTCCATCTGTGCCTGGGTTGAGTGTCAAGCTAACAACTCGACCTTATTAAAAAAAAACCTGGAGAGGGATGGGGGCACCCCAAAGGCTCCACCAGGAGTTAAGGGCGCGTGCACACACACACAGCACTGAAAAGGTCCTTCTGGCCCTTCGAGCCGCACACCCAGCAACCTAGTCCAATCAGTCCAATGACCAATGAACCTACTAACCAGTACATCTTTGGACTGTGGAAGAAAACTGGAGCAGAGGAAACACACGTGTTCATAAGGAGAACATACAAACTCCTTACAGATAGTGACGAGTTGCCTATTTGTGCACGGGAATTGCACCAAAGTCATTCCCATGTTATCATCAGATAGCGCAAACACGAGGCATTCTGCAGATGCTGGAAATTCAAGCAACACAACTCAAAGTTGCCGGTGAACGCAGCAGGCCAGGGAGCATCTCTAAGAAGAGGTACGGTCGACGTTTCGGGCCGAGACCCTTCGTCAGGAACTCGTCCTGACGAAGGGTCTCGGCCCGAAACATCAACTGTACCTCTTCCTGGAGATGCTGGCTGGCCTGCTGCATTCACCAGCAACTTTGAGTTGTGTTGTTTATCATCAGATAGGATTTGTCATCCAGCTCCTATCTTTCGGTTTGCTGTGGTGGCTCAGTTGCAGGGAGCACAGTTATTGTCACAGAATGACAATGACATTATTGTCACCAAGGTACCAGCCATTGATTAGTGTAATTTACAGTCTGTGATTGTGCATCAGGAAGTCACTGAAGGACTGGAAACCTTTCTGCTTATAAAACATTGCAGAGTTGAAATATTGCATGGGTCAAGCGATGACCCTGTGATTTCAGTTTCAGGCCAACATGAGAGTATCCTTCAGGAGGGTGAACCCACAGAAAGCAACTGGCTTAGACGGTGTACCTGCTTGGGTACTGAAGCCTTGTGCTAATCAGCTGGCTGGAGTGTTTACTGACATACTTAACCTTTTGCTTCGGCAGTCTGAGGTACCCACCTGCTTCAAGAGGCTTCAATTATACCTGTGCCTAAGACGAATATTGTAACCTGGCGCAATGAATATCATCCAGTAGCACTTATATCCACCGTGATGAAGTGCTTTGAGAGGTTAGTCATGAAATATATCAACTCTTGCCTGAGGAGTGACTCAAGTCCCCTTTAGTTTGCCTAGCGCTACCACAGTTCAATAGCAGATGCCATTTCATTGGCTCTTCACTCAGCTCTGGAACATCTGGACAGTAAAATGCATCAGGATGTGCTTCATTGACCACAGCTCTGCATTCAAGACCATCATCCCCTCAAAGCAAAACAATAAGCTCCAAGGCGTAGGCCTCTACATCCTTGTGCAACTGGCTCCTCGATCTCCTCACTTGCAGTCTCCAGTCAGCTTGGATTGGCAACAACAAGGGGGATGAGCTAAGATGGCAACAGAGGGTGGCTTCTTGGAGTTCATCTGTGGAACAGGTCACTTTCCTCTCTGTAATGTCTCTTCTTTCCATTTCAAGGTGGCTGGGGTTCTGTCAGAGTTCGTGATCTACGGTTGCACTCAAACTGTGGTTCCACATGGCAGTGAGATCCTGTTCCTGGAGCTCACTGACTGAAGCACCTTCAGTAACTCCAAAAGACTGAGGTTAGGTAAAATACCGAAAGCCTTTTATTCGCTGTACAATACGACCTCCATGGTGAGTGTCTGCCCCGGACTGAGGGGGCGGGGCAAGGCGAAACACCTTTATACAGGAATCTGTGGGAGAAGCCACAGAGGCAGTCAGCAGAGGGGCGTGTCCAGACAGGTAACCCAGTTACGACATATATACATGGTTTACCACACTGACCAGCCATTTTTGACCCTGCGTGACCCTATCAACAACCGACTCTTAGCCAGTGTCACCAACTGAAGCACCACGGGAGATCGGAACATCAGGTACAGCTGTCAGAGGTCTTTGTACTCGGGCGATCATATTCTCCTCATTTTCTTTCTCTCTCTCTCTCCCTCTCTCTCCCCCTCTCCCCCTCTCTCCCTCTCCCCCCTTCCTCTCCCCCTCCCCACCCCCTCTCTCCTTCCCTCTCCCTCCCTCCCTCTCCCTCCCGTCTCTGTCCCTCCCATCTCTCTCCCTCTTCCTCCCTCCCTCCCTCTCTCTGTCCCTCCCCTCCCTCTCTCCCTTCCTCCCCTCCCTCTCTCTCCCCCTCCCTTCCCTCTCTCTCCCCCCTTTCTCTCTGTCTTCTCTCTCTCTCTCCATAAACTGTATATGTACAAAACATAAACCTTTCATAAGCCCTTACTCCAAATAAATATACTTTTACAATAACAAACTAAATTCACAGTTCTAAAGGTTCAGTTTTTTTGGGTGGCCACTCTGTTCCTTTCAGGATAGCACCTCTGGACCTTTGGAGTGGCATCAGGTTTGGCAGGTGTCATATCAACTATACTGTTCTCATCGCATATCGGGACCTGTGGAGTGACATCTGGTTTGATAGGTGTCTAATCTCACAGAATTCTCATTTTCCGGTGTCACATTGCTGTCAATGGTAACATCACAGAGGTAAATCCAGTGGTTGTAATGTGTCTGTCTTGTTGGATGCAGTTGATTCAAGTGTGTTCGTCAGTTGAGCACCTAGTACTGGTCCACATAATATCGCCATGTCTGATCTCCAACTTCCACTGTGTACATCAGTGGTCTGGTTCTTGTAGCTATCTATCAGGTGTCTACTTATCTTCTCGGTAATCATGGGATAGGACTTCCTGTCCAATCTCGAAGCTCCTTGCTGCTTCACTTTGCAACTGGTTTGACTGTTTATTCTGAACTTCCCTCCAGAGGTCTGTTTTCAGGAGGTCTAAGCGAGATCTCAGATTCCAGCTCATGAACAGCATTGGAGGTGTTTGATTTGTTATGGCATGAATAGAGTTCTGATACACCAAAAGGAAATAGTCCACTTTATGCTCTAGAGAAATATCCCCCTTGCCCATCGCTTTAATGGACTGCTTGAAGGTTTGGATAAACCTTTCAGTTAACCCATTCACTGCTGGGTGGTGAGGAGCTGACTTGAAATGTCTGATGCCATTTTTCTTCATGAACAGTCGGAATTTTCCCGACATGTATTGTGGTCCATTGCCACTTACAATTTGTTTGGGTAAGCATTTCTGGCGAAGATAGTCCTCAGAGTGGAGACAGTCTTTGCTGAGGCTGTTGACTTCATTGGTATGACCTCCGGCCACTTCGAATGAGCATCCACAGCAGTCAGAAACGTGGAGTCCATGGATGACCCAGCAAGGTCAATATGTACTCTTTGCCCTGGTGACGATGGTCACTCCCACCAATGTAATGTTGCCTGTGGGGGTGCATTTTAAATTTTTTGGCATCCCAAACAGCTTTTGACCAAGCCTCAATCTGTTTATCTATTCCCAGTCACAATACGTAGCTCCAGGCAAGACTCTTCATCTTGACTGTACTCAGGCGTCCTTCATGTAGATTTTCTAACACTCTGGTGCACAGTTTAGAGGGAACCACAACACAAGATCCACACATCAGCGTTCTTTGACGTATACCGACAGTTGGTCTCGTCCCGCTGAGAACTGTGGATACATAGGGTTACCATGAGCTGGTCATCCTTGCATGGTTATTTCATAGACTTTTGACAATGTCAGGTCATTCCTTGTTTCCCCTTTGTATTTCGGAATTTGTTATCAGCAACTGATCCACCAATGCAGTGTGGAACTCTTCTGCTGGGTCACAGTATGAAGACTTTTCTTCTTCAGTTATCAATAGTGGAAGACGTGACAAGTCATAAGCATTGCTGCTGAAGGGTCTCGGCTCGAAATGTCGACTGTGTTCTTTTCCATAGATGCTGCCTGGCCTGCTGAGTTCCTCCAGCATTTTGTGCGTGTTGCTTGGATTTCCAGCACCTGCAGATTTTCTCTTGTTAGCATTGCTGTGTTGTTTGGTACCCTTGAACACTAAGTCATAAGAGTGGGCTCCTAGGAACAGTGCCCAATATTGTAACGGGGTAGCAATCAGCACTGGAATTCTCTTCTAGGGATTGAAAAGGGACACAAGGGGCTGGTAATCTGTCACTAGCACAGACTTTTGTCCATAGAGGTAGTGGTGGAACTTCTTTATTCTCCATACTAGACTAAGTGCCTCTCGGTCGATCTGAGCGTAGTTGTGTTCTGCACTCGTCAGCGATCTTGAAGCAAATGCAATTGGACGTTCAGACCCATCTTTCATAATGTGTGACAAAACTGCTCCAATGCCACAAGGCAGGGATGGGTCATAATGGGTGAGCAGTTCATTGGATGTTATTTGTTTCCTTGAAAGCTTTTTCACATCTTTCTGACCATTCCCACTTTGCTCCCATCTGTAACAGTGCATTCAATGGGTGAAGCAATGTAGCAATGTTTGGGAGAAACCAGTGAAAATAGTTTACAAGGCCCAAGTTTGACCTGAGTTGTGATACATTTTTTTTTTTGGTTTGGGCGTCTGTAGCACTGCTTCAATCTTCTCTTGTGTGACTCATGTAAGCTATGCTTGTCAATGATATGTCCCCATTATGAGATTTCATTCTTGAAAAACTCACATTTCTCTCTCTTTGCACGCAGACCATACTCACTCAGTCTGGTAAGCACTTTATCAAGGTTCTGGAGGTGCTCTTCATCATTTCTGCTGGTCACGATGATGTCTTCAAGGTAACATTGTGTTTCTGGGATATCTTGGAGCACTTGGTCCATTGATCTTTGCCAAATTGCTGGAGTTGATGCGATGCCAATGATGAAATGATTATACTGGAACAGTCCCTGGTGAGTGTTGATTATTACTGCTTGACTCCTCAATTTCCATTTGCAGGTAGGCTTGTGACAAGTCAATATTCAAAAACTTCTCCCAACCTGCCAAAGATGCAAAAATATCTTCGATTCATCCCAGGGGATACTGCACTGGGTTGATGCTCACCTTGAAACCTCCACACATGCAAATTGCTCCGGTCTTCCCTTTTTTGATTATCAGGACAATGGGCATGGCCCAATCGCTGCACTCAATATTGGAGAGAATTGCAGATGCCTCCAAGCTCTGCAGTTCAGCATCCACTTTAGGACATAGTACGTAAGACACTGGATGTGCTTTATGGAATCTTGGTGCTGCTGTCTCATCCAGTTCAACTCTGGCCTTCATGTCTTTGAGTTTATCGATCCCCTTCTCAAACATCTTCTCATAAGCATTAAGTAGCTAAACCAGTGTCTGGTTTGTGCTACCACTTGGGCTGCAGTTGCCTGTTGATGTTATACTGAGAGCTTTGTTTGAGAGGCAGTCTAGTTGGATTTTTCTCAACCATTCATGGTGTTGTCCATCCACTTTCCAATACATAAAATTCTAACCGCTGTGTTTGGCCTCAGTTTGCTTTTGGGGGATACTTTTTTTCTTGTGTAGGTCTTTAGCATCACTGAGGTCTTCTCTAATGGTATCTTAGAAAACAGTCCTTTGTAGTCAGCCTCTGGAATTATAGACAAAACTGACCCTGCATCTAGCTACGTTTTCAATGTTACACCAGGCACATCTGTTATGATCCATGTTTATTGCGATCTACTTCAGTAATACTATACAACTGCAGTTATACTTTGCAGTTCTAGGCATGACAGTTCACCTCTGTCAGACTCTATGCTGTCGGATTCTGTTTCACATTTGGTAACTTTATGCATTTATTTAGTTTTGTGTTTGAAACTTTTCACTCAGTTGTGCTTTTTGTCTGCCTTATACACTTTCCCTATGTACCTTGCCTGTGACACTTCCAGCTGACTTCTTCTTTGAACCAACAGTCATTTGCATCATGGGAGGATTTGCCACATTGATAACATTTTTGGCTTTTTGCACCATTCAGGGACACTTTGTGCATTTCACATTCTAACCTCCTTTTCTGTAGTTCTGGTGCATTCTTTGCTGCAGTCGCTAATGATATTGTAATGGTCAATGCCCATTCACAGGTTAGATCTCTTTCAAACAGTAGCCTCAGTTGAGTGCTTTGACTGTGCATGTCACATACATGCCTGTCCATTAAGGCATCTGAAAGTCCATTTCTAAAGTCACAGTACTGGGAATGTTTGCACAGTTCTGCAATGTATTCGGAAAGACTTTCATCTTTTGACTGGTTCCTTTTGTAAAATCTAAATCTCTCAGCTATTACCAATGGTTTAGGACTCAAGTGATATTGTAAAATTGTAACAATTTTGTCAAATGTCTTGCTTGCTGGCTTTTCAGGGGTTACTAGGTTGCACAAGAGACTGTACATCCTTGCATCCTTTAAATTAAGAAGTGCAAGGGTCTTTTTTTTACTCCTCCATGTTGTTTGCATTACAATATAGTTCAACCCTCTTGATATACGACTCCCAGCTTTCATTTGCACTAGCAAACCCATCAACTTTCCCGACTGAAGCCATCGCTACACTATTTTCGCTTTAAATTCGTGCCTTTCACTGTTACTATGCACTGTACTCACACATTTGTTTGCATCTGTGGCGGACTTCTCATGCTGTTTAACTGGCATTGTTTCATCTTCTAACTGTCCGCGCAGTTGGTAATATTCTCTGGCATTCAGGTTCATACTCGTCGCCAATTCATTGTGTCTGTGCACAACTACGTATCAATTAAATAAAAGCAAGTATGCAGTATTGACCTGGTGTATTCACATTGCAGCGAGAGAGAGAGAGAGAGAGTGAACAATGTGTATGCGTAGACAACAGCACATGCAGAGTCAACAGATCAATATGTATTGCTAAGAGGTGTCATTGTTCTAAAAGAAATAGATCCAGTGAGAGAGAGTTTGCTGCCAATTTTCAAGTCGGGGAAACTCGAAATAAAGTGGTACTGCAGACTGTATCATCGAAGCAGCAAGCTCTCATCCTGGAAAGGGTGACACCTCTCTACCCCTTGTTACTGAGAAAGAGAGAGCCTATGGCATGCCGAAGTGCTGGGTTATGGACTGTAGTTTTTGATCGACCTGGTCTCTTTGTGGGGCTACACAATTGCTTGTTTGTTGGGTGGTGGATGCTGATGCTTCCTGCTGGAACAAATGTGAGAAGGGTTGATGCTTTCCTGTTGCTGGTGCATGGGAAGGGGAAGGGAGACTTTAGGGTTTTAAAGTTTTTCTGTCATTCATTCCTTGGGGTATTCTTCTGTTTCATGGATGTCTGCAAGGAGAAGAATTTCAGGTTGTATACTGTATAGATTCTCTGATATTAAATGGAACCATGTTTTTTATTTCAAAATATAATTTATTCAAAAATAAAATTATATACAATAAACCATTCAATGACTCTCAATCCTTTACGTACATTTACATTATGGTGTCTACATATCCATACTTTTGGCCACCCACATGGCACTCTGTTGGTTCACCATACCACACCATTGTAGGGGGGTATACTCCCCGCCACCCGACCCCTCCCACTCCTGTGGGAGAAGAACCCTAAACTGTGGTCCTTCCCCACCGGGCCCTTGCGGTGGCTGCACCAAGTTTCAGTGCGCCCCTCAGCACGTACTCCTGCAGCTGAGAATGTGCCAGTTGGCAGCATTCTGCCACAGACATCTCCATGTGCTGGTAGATCACCAAGTTTCGGGCCGCCCAAAGAGTGTCTTTCACTGAGTTGATGATCTGCCAGCAGCACCGGATGTTGGTCTCCGTGTGCATCCCCGGGAACAGCCCGTAGATCAGAGAGTCCTCTGTTACGCAGCTGCTGGGGATGAAACGTGACACTAACCTGTCCATCCTCCTCCACACCCTGTCTGCTAACTGACAGTGTGCAAAGAGGTGGGTCACAGACTCCTCCTCACTGCAGTCCTCCCGTGGGCAGCGGGGTGTGGAGACGACATTCCGGGCGTACAGGAGGGATCTGACTGGGAGGGCCCCTCTCACCGCCAGCTAGGTGAGGTCCTGGTGCCTGTTGGTGACGAATGGAGATGAGGGATTTTGCCAGATGAACGGGACGGTCTGCTCCAGGAACCACACCACTGTGTCCATCAAGTCCTTCTCCTGCAGTGCCTGCAGGACATTACGTGCCGACTACTGCCTGATGGCCCTGTGGTCAAAGGCGTTCTCCTGGAAGAACTTTTCTACGAAGGACAGGTATGGCGGCAACGACCAGCTGACTGGGGTGTTGTGCGGGAGTGGGGCCAGACCCATCCTTCGTAGACAGGGCAACAGGTAGAACCTGGGCACATAGTGGTACTTGATGCCCACATACCTGGGCTCTACACACAACCTGATGCAGTCACACACGAAGCTGGTCATCAGGATGAGGATGACATTGGGGCTTGCCCCCATTGTCCAGGGACTTGTGCATGATGGTCCGTCTGACCCTCTCCATCTTGGATCCCCAGACGAATCTGAAGACAGCGCAGGTGATTTCTGAGCTGTAGGAGCGGGGGACGGGCCACACCTGCACCAAGTACAGCAGCCCTGAGAGCACCTCACACCTGATGACCAGGTTCTTGCCCATTATTGTCACATACCCCGTGACGGGAATAAAGAACCAACAGAGATGGAAAACACTTTGGAGTCCAGTATTGCTATTTATAATATTTATTAGTAACTACGCAATACAGTAATATAAATGTAGATAAATCAAACAGGTTAGCAATGATTATATATATAAGTAAATCAATAAGTGTGGAAATATATGTGCAAATCAAGCTTCTTCAAGTCTAGGGGTAAAAAGATATAGTCTTACGATGATGAGTAAAGTTCAGTTCAGTTCAGTTTGTGGTATTGAGTTAAGTAGTGATGGAGAGAGAGAGAGAGAGAGAGAGAGAGAGAGAGGGAGAGATTTTAATCTGCAGGTGAGCTGACGCCGTCAATCTTCTCGTTGTCCTCCAAAATCCTTTAAAATTCACCGACTGTGACCACAACAAAGGGGACCAGTTTTCT
Source organism: Mobula hypostoma (assembly GCF_963921235.1). Taxonomy (NCBI): domain Eukaryota; kingdom Metazoa; phylum Chordata; class Chondrichthyes; order Myliobatiformes; family Myliobatidae; genus Mobula; species Mobula hypostoma. Next base: position 46,053,481 of record NC_086115.1, on the reverse strand, counting down.
GTGGTGGAGCTATCACCCAGGCAAGGGTGGACACATGGCCAACTCCCCACCAGTCAACCCCTTTTATTTTTACTGCAAGAGCCACTGATCGATCTGCCTGATCAATCCTCCAAAAACCCACTTTATCTGCGGGCACTACAAAGCTTATTCAGTGTCCTAAAACATGTGCCTGAGGTCTATATCATCTGACCTCCCATTTATCTCACCATACTGGATACCAGCTGTCATTCAAATAACTCCTCCTTCCTCTCGCTGCGTAAGAAATGCCAGCAAGTGATGCCCTTGAAGAAAGTATAAACAACCTGTGAGCAGTCTTCATCTGTCTCTCTCTTTTAAAAACAAGTTGTTAGTGTTAAATAACTCTCTCTCTCTCTTTTCAAAAGCACAGTTAATAGGGGTAAATGAGCACAGTTCATAAGGGTAATTCAGGATCCCGTCACATCATTGATAGGGAGTGCCCTCCCCACAGACCCAGTTTCTGTTTCACCTTGGCAGTTCGCTCCTGCCAGTTCTTGTTGCATGCCTCAGCCCCTCCAAACCAGATCCTCAACACTTTCACGTGATCAGACCTGTTGGTGAAAGGGACACTGGACTGGTTGGGTCAGTTTCCGAAAAGCATGGCTTCGCTGTTTGTGCAGTTGACCCTGGCCCCCGACACTAGCTCAAACTGTTCGCAGATGCTAATCAGCCTGCGAACTGACGTCGGATCAGAGCAGAAGATGGTGACATCGTCCATGTACAGGGAGGTTTTCACTTGGGTCCCTCCACTGCCTGGCAGCGTCACCCCTCTTATGCCCTCATCCCTCCTGATGGCTTCGGCAAAGGGCTCTATGCAGCACACGAACAAGACAGGGGAGAGGGGACAGCCCTACCTGACTCCAGACCTGATGGGGAAGCTGTCTGTTTCCCGCCCGTTCACCTGGACTGCACTACGGATGTCTGTGTAGAGCAGTCTGATCCAATTCTGGATTCCCTCCCCAAATCACATTTTGGAGAGCACGTCCGCCATGTATGTGTGCGATATCCTGTCGAAGGCTTTCTCCTGGTCCAAGCTGACCAGGCAGGCGTTCACCCCTCTGTCCTGCACGTAGGCAATGGTGCCCCTTAGCAGCGTGAGGCTGTCTGAGACCTTCCTGCCCGGTACAGCACAGGTTTGGTTCGGGTGGATCACTTGTCCCAGAGCAGACTTGACCCTGTTGACGATAGCCTTGGACAGGATCTTGTAATCCACTTTCAGGAGAGAGATGGGCCTCCAATTCCTAATGTCCTCCTTTTCCCCCTCCTGCTTGTAGATGAGGGTGATGATGCCCTTCCTCATGAACTCTGACATACTGCCAGCCAGAAGCATAGCGTTGTACACTTCCAGCAGGTCTGGGCCCATCCAGTTCCACAGAACCAAATACAACTCAACTGATAAGCTTTTGCTTCCGGGAGTCTTACTCGATTCAAAGGAACAGATAGAGCCTGTCAGCTCGTCCAGGGTCAGTGGCTGATCCAGACTCTCCCACTTGCCGTTGCCTAAGACCTGCGTGATAGACGACAGGATGTTGCGGGAGGCTGTGGATTCTGTAGCTTTTTCATCATACAGACCGGCATAGAAGGACTTGCAGATCCTCAGTATGTCAGTCTGCGAGGACACGACTGAGCCGTCCTCTTCCTTAAGGTTGTGGATCACAGAGCTCCCCCTGTGCACCTTTTGGAAGAAGGAGCGTGAGCACGTCTCGTCCTGCTCCACAGTTTGGACCCTTGATCGGAAGATGATCTTGGAGGATTCAGCAGGGAGGTGCTGGGCTTGCCGGCCCTTCACCTCTCGCAATTCCTCCCTGTCATCCAGCCCCTTCGAATGCAGAAGGAGAAGTTGCTGCAACTCTGTCTGGAGTTTATGCAGTTCCCTCTGCTCCTGTCTTGCTTTCTGGATACCCTTGCGAATGAAGAACCTCTTGATGTTCTCCTTGGTGGCTTCCCACCAGTGAACAGGGGAATACCATTGAGCATCTCCTCCACAATTACTATCGGCACACATGCACCACAGGGCTGTGTGCTTAGCCCCTGCTCTACTCACTTTATACTTGTAGCAATGAGACTAAGTACAGCTCCAATACCATTTTCAAGTTTACTGACAACGCCACTGTTGTTGGCTGAATCAAAGATGATGATGAATTGGCACGTATGAGGGAGATTGAAAACCTGGTTGAATGGTGCCACAACAACAACCTCCCTCTCAAGGAAATAAAACCAAAGAGCTGATTATTGACTACAAGGGGAGAAAACTGGAAGCTCATGAACCAGTCCTCATCAGGTATCGGAACTAGAAATGGACAATAACTTTACATTTAATGGAGTTATCAGCTCAGAGGATTTGTCCTGGCACCAACATACAAGTGCTGCAAAGAAGGCAAGGCATCAGATTTGGCTTGTCATCTAAAACTTTGACAAACTTCTATAGATGTACAGTGGAGAGTATCCTGACTGATTGCATCATGACTTAATATGGAAACACAAATGCACGTGATGGAAAACCCTACAAAAAGTAATGGACACAGCCCAGCCCATCATGGGGAAATCTCAATACCATCGAGCACATCTATAACAAATGCTGCCAGAAGAAAACATCGTCCATCATCAAGGACCCCCAAAGCATGCTCTCTTTTCACTAATGCGATTGGGAAGGAGGAACAGGCACCTTAGGTCCCACACCACCAGTTTCGGGAACAGTTATTACGCTTCAACCATCAGTGTCCTGAACCAGCATGAATAATTTCACTCACCTCAACAATGAGCTGGTTTGGACTCTGCATCTTTTGTTCTCGATATTATTTATTATTTTTTTTATATTTGGACAGTTTGTTTTCTTTTGCACATGGGTTGTTTGTCTTTGTGTGTAGTTTTTTTTCTTGATTTTATTGTAATTCTTTGTATCTGCTTTGAATGCCCATAAGAGAATGAATATCAGGGTAGTGTATAGCAACATACAGTATGTGTAGTTTGAAAATAAATTTACTTTGAACTTCTACATTTACAAGAAAAAAGAAATACAATAGAATTTTATGAAAAGCTATACATAAACAGACAAAGACTGACAAACAACCAATATGCCAAAAAAAGATGTGACATCTTGCTGAAAATCTTTCTCTCATTTCTCTTTCAGCCATTAGTTCTGTCCTCTACTCGTTCTTCCAATGAGGCTAAATAAAAGGAGGAATACTTTCATCTAGAAGTAACTTCATTGACTGGAAACTTAATAGGATCCTTAAGCTACCAGCTGCACTGTTCATTTAACAAGTTTAACATATTTCATAAAGCGGGAAACACCCGCAGAAGTCTGAAGAAATTAGCAACCAACTCACCGAGCACAGGTGGATCCATCTTTCCACTGGTAAAGTCTAATGGAGAGATAGAGCAGGACTGCTGAGCTCCAACCCATGTTTTTGATGGCGCTTTGTATCAGAAATGCTGCCTTCTAACATCCAAACCATGCATTCTTCTCACTACTGCCATCAAGAAGGAGGTACAAGAGGCTTAGGTCCTACAATACCAGGTTCAGGATCAGTTATTACCCCTCAACCATCAAGCTCTTGAACCAGAGTAGATACTGTCACTTCACTCACTCCAACACTGCACTGATTGCACAACCTTTGGACTCTCTTTCAAAGAGACAACAACTCATTTTCTCAATACTTACTTATTTATTTGTTTGTTTACTTATTTATTTTCTTTTTTTGTATATGCACAATTTGTGGTCTTTTGCACATTGATTGTTCCTCTGTCTTTGTTCTGTGCAGTTTTTCTTCGATTCTATTGTGTTTGTTTGTATGTACTGTGAATGCCCACAAGAAAATGAGTCTCAGTGTTGTATATGGAGACATATATGTCATTTGATAGTAAATTTACTTTTGAATTTTTAGTGAAACAATGCACGCTACCAAATCAAGTTGGCACCAAATAATGGCAAAACAGTGTGGTTATAATTTGGCATGATTGTTTATGGTTCATCAAATCTCCTGGACATAATGCTGTATGTGATGAAGATAAAATTGAAGCATATTATGCGTGTTTAATTACCCTCTATGCTCTGCATTTTGGATGACAACACTCTGATTAGGCTGGAAGAATCTTTTGTTGCTTCATTCGTCAGCTCTGTTTCATTAGCTCCTTAAATGGAGCCCGCATCTAACTGATTGGATGACATGGAGTTAACAATAGAAAATGTGCATCAAATTTTGTAATGCAGATTGTGTGCAAGATTATTGGAGCATGTTGTCCCTAGTTATACTTTTCATAGTTCTGTTCATGTCCCTCTATGGCCTTTCCTCGTCCAGTCTTTGTAACCCAATCTAGCCCTTCAGGCATTCTGCACCTTCTGTAGTCATTATTTCCTCGACAGACATGTTTATAGCTGTCCAGGCTCACAGCTCCAGAACTGCTAACTCCTGAATCTCTGCTGGCTCTCCCTCCCTTAACGTTTCTTGTATCTCCACCTTCTCCTAAGATTACACTCCAAATGTTTCTATTGAGACTCATTGTTATTACCTGATTCATTCACCATCCATGACGTATGCAGACATACAGTATTTCACAATATTAAAGATATTATCTAAATACCTGTTGTGTTTCCTTCATCAACAGTAATCAGTTTAATGGATCTCATAATGCTACTCCACTGTGTATCACTCCCATGGTCAAAAATGTCAACTCTTTGATGCTTCCTTCCAGTAAAGTATCAAATGTAACAAAAGTATAATTTGGAGAATATAACATTGATGTGGTCTGTGTCTGATTCGCTCTCCATTTTGTACAACGTTCTTTCATAATTCTAAGCCCAGGAGTTTAATTTTCCAGAGGCCATCAATATTTTTTCGTCCCGTTGACAATAATTCCAAATTTTGATTTGAATGTCAAAGCCATTATTGCTGGTTTTTAAATAAGAAAAAGAATATCAACAGAATAAGTCGGAGGTGCAAATAAGAAGAAAGCAACTAACCATATAACAAGCATAGGGTAAATACTGAGGTGTTAAACTTGAAATTGTGATTTAGATACTAAATTTTAGCTGTTTATGTTTAACTGCAAATGGATATTGAATTAACTTTGTTACTGTCAGGTTAAAACTTAGAAATTCTGAATATCATCTGAATCCTAAAATAAAAATAAGTGAAATAAATGTTGTCTCAAAGGATCAGTGCTTTTGGAAGCCAATCACATTTCAAAACTAATGCAAGTAATCTGGAGAGCTAAACATCATTTTTATTTTAAGGATGATTCAACGGAAAGCTCATAACAACTTTCTAAATGCCCAGTAAATTGCATTTCACTGTCAGAGCCTAGTTACTTCAGGAGAATTAATGGACATTACAATAGCGTATGACTTAGAAGTGCTACACCAATCTCTTTATTATACTAAGATATTTAATGGAACGATCAACCCCATGCTTGCATATTCTTCAGAAAGCAATCCGTGCCTATCTTAAATAACCTTTTACATTGCATATGCAAAATACATATCCCTGAAGACATTGTGAACAGCGCTGCTGCAATACACTCCTATAGCTGGGGTGTATGATATGCCCTACATTCACAGGGTGGGAACAATTATAAGGCAGTACAGTACTGGTATGTTTTTCAGTACAATATAAACAGGTACCAAGGCTTAGTGATTGTCATGGTTTTATTACATTTCAATTAACGTTATTCATGATTTCACTAAATTTCCTTTACAATGCAACTGAACAGTGTGAAATTGTGATTTTATTATTTATTTATTAATAATTTTGGGAATGTCATCCAAAATAATTAAGTTCTTGCATTCCATATATTAAACCATAACACTTTTATTCAAACTGCCTCATACAATCCATAAATCTTTATTGATAGCATTACTTTCAACTGGAAGTCACTTTCGTTAAATTAGAACATATTGTTGTGTCCTTCTTACATACCTGGTTATCTTTCTCCATTTTCTTCTACTACACGTTCTGTCTTAGCTGTGTCTTGTGTAATGAACGTCTTATATTCATATGCTTCAGCCACAGTTGGCATGATATGTTTCCTATCAGTGCTTGGTAAGTATGCTGTCAATGGTGATGTTTTCAGAACAAAACACACACAGTGGTTAATTCACATTGCTTTTTTAAAAACACATTTAAAGAAGAACTTTAGATGTTTTATCAAGAAATGAGTTGATGAGACAGTATAGGCTGTAAAGACAATTTGATAATATTCAAAGATAAATGTAGTGACAGTCATAAATCTACATTAGTAGGTAGGATGTGATGTTTCGAATCGGAAGTACTGTGAACTTTAAATTCCTTGGTGTTATCATTTAAGATGATCTGTCCAGGGCCCGGCAATTATGAAGAAAGTTCCTCTACTTCCTTTGGAATTTACAAAGATACAGCAAGACTTCTATAACTTTGACTAACTTCTATAGATGTGCTGTGGAGAGTATATTGACTGGCTGCATCATAGCCTGGTATGGAAACACCAAAGCCCTTGAATGGAAAATCCTGCAAAAAGTAGTGGATATGATGAAGCCCATCATGGGTGCACTAGCTACATAGGGAAGTGTACTGAGGGTGTTACCATCACAAAACACATCCGGCTGAGGGCAAATCAGAAGCCATGGTCCAGGTCCGTGCCAGGCCGAGAGATCGTGCACTTAGATCAGGAGATGCGACAGCTCTCAGGGAAGCAAGAACTGTGCTTTCCTACTCCATTAGGAAGGTGAAATGGGAGCATTCTCAGAGAATTTACAGTTGCTTCAATGACACCAGAGACACAGAGTGCACATGGCAGGGAATTCAGAGGATTACAGACTACAATCTGCCCTGCACGTCAGTGACCAAGATGCTTCATTCCCTGAAAGGCTGAATATCTCCTATGCCCAGAGTGATGGGCAGAGCAAAGTGCTGGTAAGTGAAGGCGCCCCTCACCCCAGGGAAGCAGATGCTCCGCCTGGCTGAAGCTGAGGTGAGGAAGACCCTGGCCAGAGTCAACCCAGGCAAAGCTATGGGGCCCAGAATGTACCAGGTCAGATTCTGAAAGACTGCGCAGCCCAGCTAATGGAGGTGCTGACAGATGTATTCTATATCTCTCTGGAACAATCCATTGTCCCCTCTGTTCCCAAGGTGGCAACCATCATTCCAGTGCCAAAAAAAGGCAACAGTAATCTGCCTAAATGACTATTGCCTGGTGGCAATAGCATCAACCATTATGAAATGCTTTGAGCGGCTGGTCATGGAGCATATTAAAGCCTTTCTCCCAGCTACATTGGGCCCTTCCCAGTTCACTTATTGCTTCAAATCAATCTACTGACCATGCCATAGCCTCTGGCCTCCACTATGTCCTGCTCCACCTGGAAAATGGGGTCTCATAGGCAAGACAGCTGCTTATAGATTTCAGTTCAGCATTCAACACCATCATATGGGATATGAAGTATATGGGAAAACTGTCCTCACTGTGTCTCAACGTTTTCCTCTGCAATTGGATACTGGAATTCTTAACATAACAGTAAGAACACAGTCAGTCAGCATGGGCAGCAACATCTCTCGTCACATTACACTAAGCACTGGTGCTCCCCAAGATTCTGTGCTCAGCCCACTGCTGTTCACAATTCTGATGCATGACTGTGTCACAGGATCCAGCTTAAAACGTGTCATCAATTTTGTGGATGACACAACAGAGGTTGGACTTATTAAGTAGAATGACGAGACATAGAGAGGAAGTAGAGTGGCTGGTTGACTGGTGTTCTGAATTCTGAACGTGGAAAGGACAAAGGAAATCACTGTGGACTTCGGGAAGGTTGCAGATGTACCATCCCCCTCTGCACATACGTGGGTCCTCTGTAGAGAGGGTTAAGTGCACCAACTTCCTGGGAGTTCACATCAGAGATGACCTCACCTAGTCCCTTAATATGAAAGGCATCCGTTAGTCTTACAAGACCATGGATCTGCACCTGGAAAGTCTTCACTCTCCAGGGCACAGGCCTGGGCAAGGTTGTATGGAAGACCGGCAGTTGCCCATGCTGCAAGTCTCCCCTCTCCACGAGACCGATGTTGTCCAAGGGAAGGGCATTAGGACCCATACAGCTTGGCACCAGTGTCGTCGCAGAGCGCTGTGTGGTTAAATGCCTTGCTCAAGGACGCAACACGCTGCCTCGGCTGGGGCTCGAACTCACGACCTTCTGGTCACTAGTTGAATGCCTTTACCACTTGGCCACATGACCGCACAGTCCCTTAATATCATCTCCCTAAACAAGAAAGCACAGCAGCGCCTCCACTTTCTAAGAAGATTCAGGCAAGCAAGGCTCCAAACCCCACTCCATCTTAACTAAGTTTTACAGGAGAACCATTGAAAGAGTCCTGACATGTTGCATCTCCATCTAGTATGGGAGCAGTCGAGCATCTAACCAGAAGTCCCTACAAAGGACTGAGAAAACAGCTAAGTATCATAGGGATCTCCCTACCATCCATCGGGGACATTTATCAGGAGTGCTGCCTACACAGGGCCCTTAGTATTATTAAGGATACCTCCTATCTATCCAGTATTCTCTTTGACTTACTACCATCAGGTAGGAGACTACATTGCATAAAAAGAAGAATGGTGCGGATGAGAAACAGTTTCTTCCCTCAGGCTATTAGGCTTCTGAACTCCCTGGTGCATCGTATTCGAAGTGTCACTAGTTAATCTGTTCCGTACCTTATATTATTTAATATTAATGCATTTTAGTTTGTTATTTATGTGTGATTCATCTGTATAACTTATTCTTATCTTGAGAAGTTATTGTGTGTTATGTATGTTATGTGTACTACTGTGCACTGTACACCCCAGCTCGAAGAAACGTTGTCTCATTTCAATATACAATATATGGCTATATACATTATATACATGTTTGTAGTTAAATGACTATCAGCTTGACTTGACTTGACTTAAAGCCTTCCCCACTACTGAGCTCATCTACATGAGGTGCTGTTGTCGGAAGGCAGTTTTCATCATCAAGAATCCACGCCACCCAGGCCGTGCTCTCTTCTCACTGCAGCCATCAGGAAGAAGGTACTGGAGCTTCAGGACTCACACTACCAGGTTCAGAAACAATTACTACCATCAACTATCAGGGTCCTGAATCAGAGCTGAGAATTTCACTCATCTTCTCTTGCCCCGTCACTGAACTGTTCCCACAAACTATGGACTCACTTTCAAGAACTCCTCATCTCATGTTATCAATATTTATTTATTTATCTATTTATTTATTTATCTATTTATCTATTTATTTATTTATCTATTTATTTATTTATTTATTTATTTATTTATTTATTTATTAATTATCATTAAGATTTTTTTTCTTCTTTCATTTTGTATCTGCACAGTTTGTTGTCTATTGCACACTGGTCCATCCTGTTGGTGTGGACTTTCATTGATTCTATTATGGTTATTGGATTTATTTACTTATTAAGAAATTAATCTCAGGGTTGGATTTGATGACATATATATACTTTGATAACAAATTTACTTTGAGCTTTGGAACTTTGATAGTCCTTTTCATTGCATAGGGCGGCACACTGTACTGTACCAAATTCCTAATGACCTTAATTTTCTTTCCTTGAAGGACACAGATATTGAAGTAGCTCTAAATGCGATAAATGATGGGTACCATCCGTTCACCACAGACCACAAAGCGACTCTGTGATAGAATTGTATCTCCTTAATAGTAACATGTGTGCATTCTACACATCAAAGTTGCTGGTGAACGCAGCAGGCCAGGCAGCATCTCTAGGAAGAGATACGGTCGACATTTCGGGCCGAGACCCTGCGTCAGGACTAACTGAAAGAAGAGCTAGTAAGAGATTTGAAAGTGGGAGGGGGAGGGTGCGTCCGGTGCTCCCGATGTGGCCTTCTATATATTGGCGAGACCCGACACAGACTGAGAGGTCGTTTTGCTGAACACCTACGCTCTGTCCGCCAGAGAAAGCAGGATCTTCCAGTGGCCACACATTTTAATTCCACATCCCATTCCCATTCTGATATGTCTATCCACGGCCTCCTCTGCTGTAAAGGTGAAGCCACATTGAGGTTGGAGGAACAACACCTTATATTCCGTCTGGGTAGCCTCCAACCTGATGGCATGAACATTGACTTCTCAAACTTCCGCTAATGCCCCACCTCCCCCTTGTACCCCATCCATTATTTATTTATATACACACATTCTTTTCCTCTCTCTCCTTTTTCTCCTTCTGTCCCTCTCACTATACCCCTTGCCCATCCTCTGGGTTTTCCCCCCTCCCCCTTTTCTTTCTCTCTGGGCCTCCTGTCCCATGATCCTCTCTTATCCCTTTTGCCAATCAACTGTCCAGCTCTTGGCTCCATCCCTCCCCTTCCTGTCTTCTCCTATCATTTTGGATCTCCCCCTTCCCCTCCCACTTTCAATTCTCTTTCTAGCTCTTCTTTCAGTTAGTCCTGACGAAGGGTCTTGGCCCGAAACGTCGACTGTACCTCTTCCTAGAGATGCTGCCTGGCCTGCTGCGTTCACCAGCAACTTTGATGTGTGTTGCTTGAATTTCCAGCATCTGCAGAATTCCTCATGCGTGCATTCTACTCTGCTCCCAAAATTCCGTTCCAAAGAATTGAATTCTAAAGCAGAGTATAATGTGGGTATGTTATTCTATCAAGGGCATAGCTAGTATAACCAAGAAGGAAGTTTCAATGCAAGATAACATTTTGTTGATTTATATGCAACCTGTACATTCATTACCTGCTTAATGTGCCTTCAGTTGTATAACTGTTTCTTCAAAGTTATGCAATCCAGAAATGATTTCCTTCTGAAGTGAATGTGATAAAAGCTAGTTCCATATAGTTCTGTATCATTCCAGACTCTTGACTGGCCAATTCTAGTCATGTCACTTCTGCGTTCATGTTATAGTTTCCAAGTCAGGTGCGTAGCGAATAAGATTATTCATCTTGTGAAGTTAATTTTAGACTATTTTGTTCCCAGAGTGCTTGTCTCGAAATACTCAGCTTCATTCTTGCACTGTGAAGTTTTCCTCCCGCGATGCAGAATTTTGACCCGAAATGGTGACAATTTGCTTTCACTCACAGAGGCTGGTCCACCTGTTGATCTCCTCCAGCAGATTATTTGTTGATTCTGGCATCTACAGTCTTTCTTTGCTGTGTCCATATCTGCATCCCAGACTCTGGATAGCCACTGCTCACATCCAAAGGTGAAAGGGTGCAAGAGAATCTACTCCCACCTCACTTGCCCCTGAGGCATAAGTCACACTCATTTTGTGAGGGACGTAAATTACATCACTGGACTGGATGAAGTAATACATTCCTACAAGGAGCAAGATCTTTGTGATCCAATGTGCAAAAGGACTTCCCTCTCTTATGGTGTGGGTGTTAGTTCAAAATAACAGTGTAGCATATATCAGCATATATATGCCTCTGTGTGTGTGTGTGTGTGTGTGTGTGTGTGTGTGTGTGTGTGTGTGTGTGAGAGAAAGATGCCTTACCAGTGTACTATTAAACAATGTAGTATGACTTTTGGCACGTTCTTGAAGCAACCACAGCTATTACTAGGGTTTGACTACTCTCAATAAAGAACTTTATTGATGGTAGCTCTGTATGTGTTATTTGCTTTGGTAAATAACCACACAAAAACGCTGTCAGATTCTAGATTAGTCATGAGTTTGAGATGGTAGTGCTTGATGGAGTAGAGGAATAGTAATTAAGTCTGAGGAGAGAGAGAATAGGGTTTCTTATTTAGAATATTTTTGACAAATAGTGAATATGTTGAAGAGTTTGAGAAGTATTTGGTGTCTCAGCCATTGGTCCCATTTGATGGAATGAGTGGAGATATGCCTGAGAGTGAACAATATCCTAATCATTGGAGTGAACACATGGACATATAAGAACAAGAGCATGATATAGCTGTTGGTGGCAGGGCCTGAGAAGTTTGAGATCTTAACCAGCACAATGAATCATGGACAAATTTTTTTAGAAAACATTGTGAAAACCTTGAAGGGACATTTAAACCCAGCACATTCAAAGGTTTCCATGAGTTACAAATTTATCACATGTACCCCAAGACAGGAGAAAATTATTGATGACTTCTTGGACAGGCTGAATACATGGGGTAACAGGTGTAATTTTTATACTCTTTGTATATTTTTGGATATAGCACCGTGGAACTAAGACTGTTTGGGTTGCTGGTGAAGACTATTAGGTCCAGTTACCTCTCATGGTTATGTGTGCACCAGAGATCATGGATGTGAATTGCACTGCATCACTCAAAGTGAGAGACGGAGAGAATTATAGTGCTGGATGATGAAGAAACCCAGGAGCCGCTCATGCTTTGGATGATCTGGCCCTGGCCAAACAGTCCACAGGTTAGTTGGGCTTGAGAGGTGACACGAAGTGCAGAATCCCCAGACACTGGGAGATTAGATCAAGTGATATAGACCCCAAATGATATAGTGAAATTTTATGGGTTTATATGTATTGCTAATCTATCTTCATGGACATACTGAGAATATTTTTAAAAATTTTCAAAACCCATGGGTTTGCAGTGCAGGCCGGTTGAGTGCCTATCAGTATGGACTGTCCACTTGTTTACTTCACTGAAGGACAGCAAATAAAACAACTACTTCATTATAATAGGATACCCATACCTGACCAGAAAGTGTCCATCACTAAAGGGTCTACAGAAGGAATCACAAGGTGGAAAGATCTAAAGCTCAATGCATCAAGATAAGGAAACCATACTGAGATATCTCATAGAGAAGAATAATCCTTTTTGTTCAGCTAGAGTATCATTTCAACAGTGATTTTGCATGATCAGAGCCAGTGGAACTATTCATAGTTCTCCAAATCCGGTTGGTCAGGGCAAAACATCTGGTTCAAGACAATGGCTGCGACATTGCAAGGATCCTTGACTAAACTGGAAGGTGAGAAATGCAATTGGAATGCTGCAGGGAGATTAAGTCAAACCAAGCTGTTGTATAATTCAGACAGCCCAAATTTTAGCAAAGAGCTTGATGCTTAAAGGACTCCAATTGGTTGCATAATTACTGATGGGCTGAATCAGATTAAGCTGGTCAGCTAGTCAGTGCTGTTAGTTGGGTATTAAATAAAGGGTAATTTGTTGTTCGTTCTAGCCTTGTTATCCTTTGTCATCAAAAAGGTAAAGTACTGCTAGACATTGCAGAGAGCAAAGCCAGGAGAGGAAGTTGGAACAAAACTCTAAAGTATGCCCATTTCTTTACATATTAATTAATTGAATAACCATTACTTTGAAAAGAATATTTTTGGAGCATTGATAGTAATGTTCCTTATAATAAGTAAGCTTATTATAATATTCAATGCATTTTTCACAATATACTAGAAAATTGCCCATGGCATTGCCCAGAGTTATTGAATAAATGCAAGATGGAGATGGTATTGGAAGAGTGTCATCAGAAACCCATTCCATTAAGCCATCTAATGAACATGCTCTGGAACTGAGCTGTGGTAGTTGGCATATAAACACACTGAAGGGCTAACATTGATTTAACAGTTTGCAATGTAAATAGTGAAGCAAATTGTGACCAAAACTGTGACAACTTGAATTACAGTTTGTGGACAGGATGTGCACACTCTGAAAGATTTTACAATGACATAGTTAAGATTCAGATGCCAACTGTTCATAAAAAAGAAATAACAGATATGTGCTATCAATCTGCTTAAGCATGCATACTGTGCTTATTATAGCTCATTGACCTGATATGAAATTCTAGCAAATCACCATAGAAATTCATCATCACTTCATAAGGTTCATTCAGAAAAGCGTTAGTGTTTTGTCTATATTTATTCCCTCCACTAACACTGTGCATGGCATTAAATAGCAGAAGCTCATGAAAAAGGTTAGCCAGAGTGCATTGTCTGATGAACACATATTTTAATTAAATAATGAACTATCTCTAATCAAATTCACTATTAAGCCATATACTGAAAACAGCTGCAATTACATTCTACTGCTTAAAATTCATTTTGATTTAATCCTGGTTCCCAGCCTCCATTTTATTTGTAGAGTGTTAATTTCAGAGGCCCCTGGCCATACTTCCATGATGACGAGGATACTAGAAGAGAGGATGATAATGACAATCAATATTATGAAGAAACTCAAATCTGTGATGAGGTACAATATTGATATTGTTAATTCTGCTTAAGTCCCTGCTGTCAGCAGTTCAACCTTAGATACTCGTCTTTCATCTGTAGGTCTCTCCAGTTCTCAATTATTACACAGTTATGATATAAACAATTGTATTTCATAAAACTACAATACTGATGAATGCAATGTGTTATGTTTTGTAACTCCAAAACATTAAAACTTATTGCAAGAAAAACACAGGAGCTCAAGAAATGCAAATCTTAGTTTGTTCTTTACTTTAAGCAAGGCACGCACTTATCACATGGTAGCGTCATGACATATGCAATTCACATATTTTTACACATTACCCACAATATATTATTTAAACAAACAAGAATGCTTAATCAAACAATACTTTGCAATATTATTTAGTTATTGAGGTACAGTGTGGAATAGGCACTTCCAGCCCTTTGAGCTGTGCTGCCCAGCAATCCCCCGATTTAATCCTGGCCTAATCAACGGACAATTTACAATAACCGATTAACCTAACAAATGGTATGTCTTAGGACTGTAGGAGGAGACTGGAGGACCCGGAGGAAACCCACGTTCTCAAGGGGAGAACATACAAATTCCTATCCGGCAGCAGTGGGAATTGAACCCCAGTCACCTCTACCGTAAAGCATTGTGTCAACCACTACACTACTGTGCCATTCCAGTATATTTCTCAAATATTACTGAAATATGAAATACACAACACAATGAACAAAGCAACTGCATTCACCCTTTCTTATGTTTAAACATCATCATCTCTACAAGTTGGAACAGCTCCAAAGGGGGGGTCAGGAAAATGTTTCTCAAATGAAACACTGAACCCTGTTCATCCATTGGTTATTAATGTCTTAAAGCTGAGGGAACCAATCTGCAAATTTTACACTGTAGCTTATTGTATAAATTAGCATTTCTTCAGGTTTTTAATGACTTAAACATACATTCAACTAAACTATCTCCAAAATTAGGGTAAATTGTTTCAAAATTTTAGATTGTTTAGTTAAGAACTGAATTTCTGAGAAAAAAAATAGCTTCTCCTACGTATTTTCAATAAACCAATAGTTTTATCCTGCTCTTAAGCAAATATAATATAAACGTCATTGTGAAATAAATGTTCCTGATTTAAATGTATCAGCACCAAAAAATAATAAAAAGGCTTGTACAGGGCATATTTATTTATATCAGTTCCTTTTTCTTCTGCTTCCTAATGTAACTTATTCTGAAATAAATATTTGTTAGTTTGAAAGAAATAGCAGTTATACTAAACATACATGGAAAAAATATGAAAAAAATAATCGGCTATTTATAATCTGTGGCAATTTTTATAGCAATGTGTGTGCTTTGGTGGAATTTTTATTATGAAATACATTATTATGAATGCCTAATTAAAAAAAGTCAGTCACTTGGTATTGAGAGTGCAATTTTTATTCAGCCCTTTTTTCATCTGGAAATAACACAAGTGTGAGTGCTTTGGAACTAAGTTCAACCAAGATTACCAAAACACAAATGGGACAGATCACAGGGGGGTCATTTTCTCAAAACATGGAACCAAACAAGTAGTCTGCAAGCCAAAAGGGAACAGAGACTGCTCAGGATGAATGCCAGATCTGCAGCCACCCTCCTTCTACCTTTCCAATTCTCTGGCCTGCTTAATTATGATTAATTGCTGCATGGATAATCAGATACAGCTTCAAAGGTTGGCGATGACAGTCCAAGGACACCAGGGAAGAAGCAAGGTAAGTATTCATGAGCAAACCAGGTCCCTTCTTCAGCCTGTAACCTCCCTTTTTTTAACAATTCCAAATAGAATTAATAAGAACATTATATGGTTCAAGCACTTAGGGAATAGATTCAACTGCACAATTCTACTGCTGTCATTTTTAGAGCTCATGTCAATAATTTCATGTTTGCATGCATTGCTCTGAATGACAGCAGTTTTAACTTTCTGTTTAATGTCTCTGCTTTCTGGGTGGCAAAGCACGATCAGAAAATAAAAAAAAAATCAGCTGAAGGTTGGAGTCATGAAGTAGTGTAGTTTAATAGATTACAGTTTTTCACACCACTCCTTTTTATATCAGCACACAGTATGAAAACTGCAGAAAAAATGCTATTTGCCAGCCCTTACCTCTATTTAAATCCCTTTGGCAAAGGCATTGATCACAGTATGCCATTTCCAACCTAAAAGAACTGCCAGGCCTAGTAATATTACTAGGAGGCAAATCCCTAGGTTCCAGGCGCCAGCATTTCTACTTTGGCTTCTTTCCCAGTATTGTTCCCTTTGTTACATACCAAAGTGCCTCACAACCAGCTAATGTCTGCTATGGGAGGTCTGTTTATCCAAGGCCCAGAGTTTGACTTGTTAAAAGAATCCAAAACACCAGCCAGTCTTGAAAAAGTTGTTTTGTTTTGTACAGGATTCAATTAAACACTCTACAATGAGGCAATAATTTTGAATGGTTAGTATAGCTGTGCTTCATAAATGGCTGGTGTTCAAAAGAAAATCACTTGAAAGTTGTTACCTTAGAAGACAATTATTTTCAGATTATATTAATATCAAGATTTACTGTTCACAGCATTATACATATTACCTGTTTTGTGTATATGTTCATATAACAAATATAAATCATAGAAGCATTTTAAAATTTCTGTAATAGTACAAAAAAGTTATTAAACTGACAACCATTTTTCCCTCAGTCACAATGCCTTTTCTGTATTCTGCATGAGAATATCCTTGTCATTTATTTTTTGAATTTAAGTATTTTTTTAACTATAAAATTAATTAAAGCCACACTGCTTAATGAGGGGCATGATGTAGTTTCCTTATTATAATTAGGAACTAAAAAAAACTGCATGTGTTAAAAAATTCTCTTGCAGCATTATTCATTATGAAAATATCCATTTGTTATCAAAAGGAGTTTGTTTCATGGTTTATGCAAGTATACTATTGATCTCAACTTTATAAGCTTCTTGCTAACTGTAACTAGGAAAAAAAGCAAAGGTCAGGGTTCAGGAAAATGATAGCGCCATTCAAAACTAGTTATTTTCCTTTTTATTTTCTTCCTTATTTCATCGGTTAGGATACTTTTTAACCATGAAATATCCACTAAGTTGGATAGGTTGATGAACTGATCTTCAGCCTCTGTCAATGCTGCTGTGATTTCACTTTGATGAGGTACACAAGGAAGAACAACCGATCTGCACCTTTTTGCCCTCCTAATTTCCTCACTTGCAGAAGACTCAAAAGCCACCAAGCCCGACACTGGGACTGAAAACGTACTGTAGACAGATCCATGTGTCTGTCTTGCCACTCTAATAGTCACACATAGGCTCACAGACCTTAAATGAGCCTTCAGACTGCAAAGACGATCCTGAGTGCAAAGGCTTAAAGGGTTCGCATCAGCATGCCAAATCAAGCAGGATTTTTCTTGCCACTTCAAGAAGGTGGGGGAGAAAGTGCTTTGACCAAAACATTCCATGCAGCAGCTAAATTTTTTTTCTTAAGCAAGCTATTAGTGGTTATAACTTCATAATTTATGTAAAATGGTGGGTTGTGCTGGCATGGATTATTATCAAAGGAGATAGAATCAATGATATTCCACCTCCAGAAACTGTCGAACATCTCTTATTGAAGCTCCTTCTCTGACCATTATTAAATTAAAGAAACTGGATACGATTAATAGCCCTTCACCTTGTGTTTTTGTTTGTATAGCACAGCATAATTTATGCTAAGTGGGTTTATGATTCCTATGCAAAATACACATTTGCAAATGCCAGACAATCAGTTCATCAAAAACCTCTAATTCATTTACACTCATTATGGCTCCTAATTTACTAGTATGCCAAATTACAGGCTTCAAAATTAGGAAAAAAATTACATGCAATTACTGGGAAGTGAACAACACCTAAAAGATGTACAAGATAAGCTCAATTAGTTATCGTGGCATTTAACAAACTGGTATTTGTAATGCATACATTTCAAATTTCTCAGAGCCCATGAAGCTGCCTGAAGTCTTCAGAAATCGTGTGGCTGCCACCTTTCATCAAATTCTTCTGAAAAAAAATATTTGGAAAATATTATTTTAGTCAAATAAACAAAGTTAATAAATTTATGATTTATGTCAGTACCTATGTTATCACATGCCTGCAATCCATGCATTTCAACTTCATGTTTAGTTTAAATTTAGAAATGTGTATGGAACCAGTGCATGGGGAGCCATAACATACTTAATCTCTTTCTCTTTTAAAACTTTAAAAACTAAAAAAAAATGTCACAAAGTATTGAATTATAGGCTGGACCTATATCATAAATTCAGATGGTGAGGTCATTTATAATATCATGTGTTGTAAGGGAATTTCATTATGTTTAAAAGAATGTAAAATGTGTCAATTTGATTCAGATGAGAAGTATATTAAAACCATGCTTGATGTTCCTGTGTAATAAATCTCCAACAGTCTTCCGTAAAGGATTCTGGAAATCCATAGGGATCTATTCTTGTAATGGTGACGCATATTGAACTGGAAATTTTTTTGTTGTTGAAATTTACCATATGGGAAAAAAGACAATTAAGGACAAAGCTCCAAACAGCTATTTGGCAAATGACCTCTGTTTCTGATATAGAGTGTGGTACACTTAGATGAAAAATTTCTTATTACAAATATAGTTTAGTTCTATTACTTACTTCAATCTCTTCTTTAGGCTCATTATAACTAATAGTATAAATGTTTTAAAATGTGATTTTATTAAATGTGGTTTTAAATACCTTTTTAAGAAAAGCTTTGAGTGGATGAATGATAAATTGTATATCTTGTCTTATCAACCCGACCATTCATTGGTTAATTACATGTTTTCCATCATTATTATGCTATTATCAAGATGACTACTCGACAGCTTTGCTATACATCCCAATTCATACCCTGGGCTGATTAATCTTTGGGTTTATTGAAAAGCAATTCAATGAACGTGAAAACCATTAAAAGTTTTTATTCTTACATTTTTCAGTAAATAAAATCCATTAACTAAAGATCATAAGACCATAAGTTGAGCCATTTGGCCCATCGAGTCTGCTCCTCAATTTCACCATGGCTGATCCATTTTCCTTCTCAGCCCCAATCTCCTGCCTTCTCCCTGTATCTGTTCAAGAACTGACCAGTCCAGAATCTATCAACCTCTGCCTTAAATACACGTAAAGACTTGGCAATGAATTCCACAGACTGACTACTCTGTAGCTAATGATATTCCTCTTCATCTCCATTTTAAAAGGACACCCCTCCTTTAAAGAATAAGTTAATGCAGTAGCACAGGTGTCAGTTATTTTTTCCAAACCAGAATATAGATTCTAGTGAAAGGTGTTAGAAATAGAAGATAAGATATTAGTCGTCATTTATGAACATTATGCATTAATCTTCTTCCATTTGCCTTCTTCACAGAGCAAGGAGCTAACAGCATAATAAGTGCATGTGGAGATGACTTTTTGCCTGAACACTAAGCTCACCAGTAGAGCTTTACTTACTCAGGATGCTCACAGTGAAGCTAAACTTTCCTCTTGTCATGTGGCTAGGGTAAGCAAGAGGAGAAATTAGGATGCTAAATTTGTATGTTGACGTTTCATAGCCCATTATTGATATCTGGGCCGGCTGAATGGATTCTGCTGTGACACGCAAGTTCAGGGCAAATGTTAACAATGTGGCTCATTGACTGCACCTCATCATATACACAGTTTAGAGAGTTCACATTGCCTCATTTGATTAATAAATAAACAGACATCCGTATCCCGTGTGAATTAGATTCAACGCAGTTGCTGCAAGTTAAAAATAAAACATCAGATGAAGCGTATTGGTGGTGAAGGAATAGTGTAGTGAGGGTTTGATGAGTAACATCTGGAGTGCAGAGCTTCAGGCTATGGAAGCAGTTGGACTATCCCTTATGAATAAACCCTCAGCATTGCTAAAGCCAGGACGTCTAAACTCCAGGATAGCCAGTGTCAACTTCAATCCATTTTCAGCATTTGTCTTGGAACTCAAATGACCAGCATGCCGTATTTTTGCTGATTTCTTCCAGTGATGGATTTTATGGAGCAGTAAAGGAGCAGCCAGTTGGCATCGTGTCAGTAGCTATTCTATGCCATCAACCAACACTGCATGCATGACAAAACAAATGGCCCAAAACAATTGTGGCCAAGTCAATAATCCAGTTCATATGCTATCAAGGCTTGTTCTTAACACTAGCAATATGGGTTGCCTTTCTTTGTGCAATTTATTGGAATGCTGTACTTTCATGATGTATCTCTCTCAGCTAAGGATGATCACATCACAAGTAACACACGAGAGGGTATGCGACTGCAAATACACCACTTTTAATGACGCACATTGAAAAATGTACCTACTTTTCATACTGGTCTAAAGAGCAACAAATAGGTGTGGTCACGAGAACAAGAAAAAAATAAATCCAGTACTAGGTGGTACACATCTCCACTAAACATTTAACCCTAGCAAGAAGAAGAGGGCAAAGAGATCCTCAGCTACTTCCAGTTTGTTTGTGGATAGTTTACTTTCGCTATTTTGCTAGGGTGCCACTCTCGCATAGCGCTTAGTGTGACGGCACTGAAGCTCAGAGCATCAGAGTTTGGAGTTCAGTCCTGGTGTCCTCTGTAAGAAGTCTCTGCATGTCCTCCCCATGGAATGCATGGGTTTTCTCCAGGTGCTCTGCTTTCCTCCCCTGGTCCGAAGATGCACCAGGGTAGGTTAATTGGTCACAGTAAGTTGTCATGTGATTAGATTATGATAGATCAGGGTTGTCAGGGGGTTGCTAGGTGCTAAGGCTTGATGAGCCAGCAGGGCCTAATCTGTGCTGTCTCTCTAAATAAAATAAGCATACATCATCAGCCATTGCTCTTCCTTGCCGTGTAAAAACACAACATTCAAAGCTCTGACTAATATTTTGTGTGTTAGGAAAGTGCTCCATAAGTGATAAGAGCTACTAAGACCAAAACCTTGTGATAGCAATATTCTATAGCCTGTTATAAGAAAGGCAACAATTAGTGGATTTCTAGATATTAAAGAAATTAATGGATGTAGGGTTGGAATTAAGGCAAATGGCACTGTGGTGAGTAAAGAACATTTAATATTGATGGGGCTAAATGGTCCAATTCTTCTATCTCTTTTGCTCTTAAATATTGAGATGAGCCCAGTGAAGAATTTAAGACTCCCCAGATGAGTTCAGATGGTGAAATTGTAAACACAAAATAATCTGCAGATGCTGAGATCAAAGCAACACTCACAACATGCTGGAGGAACTCAGCAGGTCGGGCAGCATCCGTGGAAACAATGAGTCGATGTTTTGGGCCGGAACCCTTCGTCAGGAATGAAGAGGGAAGGGGCAGAGGCCCTATAAAGAAGGTGGGGGAGGGTTGGAAGGAGAAGGCTTGTATGTCCAGTTGAAAAACCAGTAATTTGAAAGACAAAGGGGTGGGGGAGGGGAAGCAGGGAGGTGATAGGCAGGAAAACAATGGGTAGTAGAAGGAGGCGGAACCATGAGGGAGGTGATAGGCAGCTGGGGGAGGGGGCAGAGTGAAATAGGGATAGAGGAAGGGAGGGGGAGGGAATTACCGGAAGTTGGAGAATTCTATGTTCATACCAAGGGGCTGGAGACTACCTAGACGGTATATGAGGTGTTGCACCTCCAACCTGAGAGTAGCCTCATCATGGCAGTAGATGAGGCTATGTATGGACATATCTAAATGGGAATGGGAAGCAGAGTTGAAGTGGGTGGCTACCGGGAGATCCTGTCTGTTGTGGCGGACGGAGTGGAGGTGCTCAACGAAGCGGTCCCCCAGTCTGCATCGGGTTTCACCGATGTAGAGGAGGCTGCACCGGGAGCATCGGATGCAATAGATGACCTCAACAGACTCCAAGTGAAGTGTTGCCTCACCTGGAAGGACTGTCTGGGGCCCTGAATGTTGGCAAGAGAGGAGGTGTAGGGACAGACGTAGCACTTAAGCTTACAGGGATAAGTGCTGGGTGGGAAATCCATGGGGCGGAACATGTGGATAAGGGAGTCGCGGAGGGACCGATCCCTGCGGAAAGCGGAGAGGGGTGGAAAGGGAAAGATGTGCTTAGTTGTGGGGTCCTGTTGAAGGTGGCGGAAGTTGCGGAGGATAATGTGCTGGATCCGGAGGTTGGTGGGGTGGTAGGTGAGGACAAGGGGAACTCTATCCCTGTTGTGGTGGCGGGAGGATGGGGTGAGGGCTGAAGTACGGGAAATGGAGGAGATGCGGGTGAGGGCATCACTGATGACGGTAGAAGGGAAACCACGATCCTTAAAGAAAGAAGACACTTGAGATATCCTGGAACAGAAAGCCTCATCCTAGGAGCAGATACGGCGGAGATGGAGGAACTGGGAATAGGGAATGGCATTTTTGCATGTGGTGGGGTAGGAAGAGGTATAGTCGAGGTAGTTATGAGAGTCAGTGGGCTTGTAGAAGATGTCAGTGGAAAGTCTGTCTCCAGAGATGGGGACCGAGACATCGAGAAAGGGGAGAGAAGTGTCCGAGATAGACCAAGTGAATTTGAGGGCTGGGTGGAAGTTTGAAGTAAAGTCGATGAAATTGATGAGCTCAGCATGGGTGCAGGAAGCAGCACCAATGTAGTCATCAATGTACGAAGGAAAAGTTGGGGAGCAGTACCAGAATAGGTTTGGAGCACAGACTGTTCCACATAACCAACGAAGAGGCAGGCATAGCTGGGGCCCATGCGAGTTCCCATAGCTACACTCTTAGTCTGAAGAGAGTGAGAAGAGCCAAAAGAGAAGTTATTAAGTGTGAGAACCCGTTCTACCAACCGGAGGAGGGTAGTGGCGGTGGGGAACTGGTGAGGTCTATTATCCAAGTAGCGGAGGACTTTGAGGCCTTCTTGATGGGGAATGGAGGTGTATAAGAATTGGACATCCGTAGTAAAAATGAAACGGTTGGGACTGGGGAACTGGAAGTTATTGAAGAGGTAGAGGGCATGGGATGTATCCCGGATGTAGGTGGGGAGGGACTGAACTATGGGTGACAAAATGGAGTCTAGGTAGGCAGATACAAGTTTGGTGGGACAGGAGCAGGCAGAAACTATGGGTCTACCGGGTCAGTCAGGCTTGTGTATGTCGGGGAGGAGGTAAAACCGAGTTATATGGGGTGTGGGAATAATGAGTTTAGCGGCTGAGGATGGATGGTCTCCAGAGTTGATAAAGGCGGTGATGGTGTGGGAGACAATGGTTGAATTGTTGCTGTAGGTTAATGGTGACTTGCAGCACAAATGTTCTTGTTATATGTACGGTTCTGGATACAGCTGTAAATAGTCCTTGTCAACCATTAACTTTTCTTTTTCACAGTGTTATTGAGGTACACCTGGCACAATGGATTGCCACAGAGTGAATGCGTTGGGGCTATTACTAGGATACTTGTTATTGGCTAGATGATTCACTATGTAAAAGCCCCTCCAGCTCCCAACTACGTTTCCATAACAACGCAACAAACTTTGCGGGCAGTTGCAATATGTACCATGGAGAAGGTTGCAAATTTTGCAAACTTTTTTGTGTCAGCAAATGAGATAGAATTGCTCAGGAAACTTCCAATGGTCCATCATAATGCTGCAGTACTTTGCAAACTTAAAAATGTAATTTATAACTGTGGACATTTTTGCAGTCACCAACAATACAGTCCTGCCTCTGCACTGAAGCTGAAGTAACAGCTGCAGAAGTTAGCAGATGTGCTACACACAGAAAAATTGCTGGTGAAGGCAGCAAGCCAGGCAGCATCTACAGGAAGAGGTACAGTCAACGTTTCAGGCTGAGACCCTTCGTCAGGACCAAGCAGATCATGATGTTCATAAGGATGTACTAATGTTTCCAGGACTGGTCTTCACTTGCTCATCCCCTTTTACAACAGCTTTTTGTATTCTTGGCAGCCTTTGTGTTTGCTCCCATTTATGATCACCAGTTCACCATTTACCTCTCAGTTACACACTGAGTCATCAAATTGTACTTCTGCACCACATTCTGGAAAATATTAATATTTTAACCAATTATAGAAAGCATCCAAAACATATACAATTCCTACTGCAGCCAGAAGTAAAAAAAACGTAGACTACAAAACATAGAACAGCCCAGCACAGTACAGGCCCTTCAGCCCATGATGTGTGCTGACTTATATAAACATACTCCACGATAAATCTAACCCTTTATTCCTACATAGCTCATTACTCTCTATTTTTCTTTTGTCCACATGCCTGCGTATAAGAGTCTCTTAAATGCCCCTCTACCACCACCCCTGATAGTGCATTCTACATACCCACCGCTTTCCGTGTAAAAAAAATCTCCCACTGACATCGCCCCCTATCTTTCCTCCAATTACCTTAAATTGATGTTCTCTCGTATCAGACATTTCTGCCCTGGAAAGCAACTCAAGATGAACAGATTATTTCCTTAATTATTGATGGCAATTGAGATGTCTTTACATGATTAATGCATTTTTCTTTGAAAGATTATGTGAGATATAGGCTGGAGCTTCAAAATTCAGAATGGCAATGATGATGTCAAATCAGCCTTGCATTGTGCTTGACATCATGATCTGCTTGATACTGGCAGGTGATAGGAGCACATGCAAATCCCTTTATGAAAACATTGCTCAACGTAGTTCCCTTTGGAGTATGTGCAATAACTCCAGATGGTTAAATGGATGCTACAATGTCCAGTTCTGTCCCCTGGATCCAAGAAGATAAATGAGACCAATGCCAGCATTTACTGTGTGTTTGTCACTGGAGCTGAAGTAAAACATGGGTGATAGATTGAATGGGATAAACATAGTAAGAGAGGAGGTATTAAAGGTTTTGCATTTTTGAATGTTGATAAATTGCCAGGTGTTGATGAAATAAATCCCAGGCTGTTAAAAAGAAGCAAGAGAAGAACATGCAGATATTCCGTCTGGCATGAAGGAGTTCTGATAAAACTACAGTTAATGGTTTATCATTTTCTAGTCCCCAATGGCTGCAGAGAAGAAGAGGTATGTTAATCATAAACATGAGAAAGTCTGCAGATGCTGGAAATCCAGAGCAACGCACACAAAATGCTGGAGGAACTCTGCAAGTCAGGCGGCATCTATGGAAATGAATAAACAGTCGGTGTTTCGGGCCAAGACCCTTCATTAGGACTGGAAAGGAAAGGGGAAGATGCCAGAACAAAATGATTGCGGGTGGGGGGGAAGAGGATAACTAGAAGGTGATAGATGAAGCTAGGTGGGTGGAAATGTACTTTTGTTTAACATGAGAGGAAGGAATAAATTGTGTAATTATAGGCCAGTTATTTTAACTTCAATAGTGTGCAAATTCTTGAAATTGATGCTATGGGACAATATAAACTTTCATTTTGAAAACCATAGACTAATGAAAGATAATCAGCATGAATTTGTTAAGGGAAAATTGCATTAGATTTAAAGTGGAAAAACTGAAGATATTGGAAATCTGAATAAGTAAGGAGACCTGATGAAAGGTCTTTGACCTGAAGTTCTTACTTTGTCTTTCTCTCTCCACTCAAATTGGCTGACATGCCAAGTACTTCCACCATCTTTGGTTTTTATGTCACATCTGACTGAACCTTTTGAGGAGGTTCATGATGTTAGTGGGTGGCGGGGTCTAACTGGAGAGGTCATCACTTCCCCGACTACAGGTTGACTCATTAGGAAGCTTAATAGCCAGGGGAAAGAATGATCTCATATAGCACTCTTTGAAGCAGCACATTTGTCTTAGTCTATTACTAAAAGCACTCCTCTGTTCAACCAAGGTGGCATGCAGAGGGTAAGAAACTTTGTCCAGAATTGCAAGGATTTTTCTTTGGGTCCTTTGTTCTACCACAGCCTCCAGTGTGTCCAATTTGACTCCTATAACAGAGCCAGCCTTTGCAATCAGTTTATTGAGACAGTTAGCATCCCCTGTGTAGATGCCATTGTTCCGGCACACCACTGCATAGAAGATTATACTGGCAACAACAGACTAGTAGAACATGTGAAGGAGAGGCCTGCATACCCCAAAGGACCTCTGTCTCCTCAGAAAATAGAGGCAACTTTGGCCCTTCTTGTACACTGCCTCTGTGTTGCTGCTCCACTCAAGTCTGTTGTCCAGGTGCATCCCCGGGCACTTGTAGGTCCTAACAGCATCCGTGTCCTCACCATTAATAGTAACAGGGAGCAGTTCAGGCGTAGTCTTCCTAAAATATATCATCATTTCCTTTGTCTTACTGATGTTGAGCTGAAGCTGATTCAGCTTACACCATCTGACAAAGTCCTCCACCAGTGTCCTGTATTCATCCTCCTGTCCTCCCTTTATACACCCAACTATTGCTGAGTCTTCAGAGAATTTATGCAGATGACATGACTCAGTGTTGTATTTAAAGTCTGAAGTATACAGGGTAAACAGGAAGGGAGCCAATACAGTCCCCTGTGGGGCCCCAGTGCTGCTTATAGCCTTGTCTGACACACAGCTCTGAAGCCACACCAGCTGTGGTCTTCCAGTCAGGTAGTCCATTATCCAGGATATGTGGAAGTGCTCGCCTGCACTGAACAGAGCTTTCCCCCAGCAATGAGAGCTGTATGGTATTAAAGGCACTTGAGAAATCAAGAAAACATGATCTTCACAGTGCTGCCCTGCTTATCCAAATGGGAACTCAGGTCACACATCTTGTAAAGACACTGCCCAGAAGAAGGCAATGGCAAA
Organism: Mobula hypostoma; assembly: GCF_963921235.1. NCBI lineage: Eukaryota > Metazoa > Chordata > Chondrichthyes > Myliobatiformes > Myliobatidae > Mobula > Mobula hypostoma. The sequence continues at coordinate 46,026,573 of NC_086115.1, read as the reverse complement.
CCACTTGTGCACTAAAATTTGCCAAGAATAATCATGGCCATGGAGAAAATGATTGCCCGTGTCATATGACATGGCACATAATGATGATGATGAATGAAGACAATGTACTTGATGTGGTCTTCATGAATTTTAGAAAAGTATTCTGACAAGACCTTACTTGGCAGCTTGGTCACAAAAGTAAGAAACAATGGTATCCAAGGCAGAGTGGCAAATTGGTTCAGTGGCAGGAAGCGAATGCAATGGTAAAACAAGAAATTCTGCCAATGCTGGCAATCTTGAACAACACACACAAAAGGCTGAGAGATCTCAAAAGGTCAGCAAGCATCTATGCAGGGAAATAAACAGTCAAAGTTCAAAATAGATCTATCATCAAAGTACATGTATGCCACATATACAACTCTGAGATTCATTTTCTAGTGGGCATAATTAATGAATCCATAATAGAATCAATGAAAGATGCAAAAGAAAATAATAATAATAATAACTAAGTAAATAGTAAATATTGAGAACATGAGATAAAAAGTCCTTGAAAGGAGTCCATAGGTTGTGAGAACATTTCAATGATGGGGCATGTGAAGGTGACAGAAGTTATTTTCTTTGGTTCAAGGGCCTGATGGTTGAGGGGTAGTAATTATTCCCGAATCTGGTAGTGTGAGTCCTGAGGCTCCTGTACCTTCTTCCTGACAGCAGCAGCAAGAAGACATAGACATAGAGACATAGAATAGTACAGCACAGTACAGGCCCTTCGGCCCACAATGTTGTGCCGACCCTCAAACCCTGCCTCCCATATAAGCCCCCACCTTAGATTCCTCCATATACCTGTCTAGTAGTCTCTTAAACTTCACTAGTGTATCTGCCTCCACTACTGACTCAGGCAGTGTATTCCACACACCAACCACTCTCTGAGTAAAAGACCTTCCTCTAATATCCCCCTTGAACTTCCAACCCCTTACCTTAAAGCCATGTCCTCTTGTATTGAGCAGTGGTGCCCTGAGGAAGAGGCGCTGGCTATCCACTCTATCTATTCCTCTTATTATCTTGTACACCTCTATCATGTCTCCTCTCATCCTCCTTCTCTCCAAAGAGTAAAGCCCTAGCTCCCTTAATCTCTGATCATAATGCATACTTTCTAAACCAGGCAGCATCCTGGTAAATCTCCTCTGTACCCTTTCCAATGCTTCCACATCCTTCCTCTAGTGAGGTGACCAGAACTGGACACAGTACTCCAAGTGTGGCCTAACCAGAGTTTTATAGAGCTGCATCGTTACATCATGACTCTTAAACTCTATCCCTCGACTTATGAAAGCTAACACCCCATAAGCTTTCTTAACTACCCTATCCACCTGTGAGGCAACTTTCAGGGATCTGTGGACATGTACCCCCAGATCCCTCTGCTCCTCCACACTACCAAGTATCCTGCCATTTACTTTGTACTCTGCCTTAGAGTTTGTCCTTCCAAAGTGTACCACCTCACACTTCTCCGGGTTGAACTCCATCTGCCACTTCTCAGCCCACTTCTGCATCCTATCAATGTCTCTCTGCAATCTTTGACAATCCTCTACACTATCCATAATACCACCAACCTTTGTGTCGTCTGCAAACTTGCCAATCCACCCTTCTACCCCCACATCCAGGTCATTAATAAAAATCACGAAAAGTAGAGGTCCCAGAACAGATCTTTGTGGGACACCACTAGTCACAATCCTCCAATCTGAGCAAAATCTGGGTGGTGAGAGTCCCTGATGATGGATGTTGCTTTCCTGCAATGATGTCCTATGTAGATGTGCTCAATAGAAGGGTGGGCTTTACCCATGATGGACTGGGCTGTATCCACTACCTTTTGGAGGATTTTCCATTCAAGGGCATTGGTTTTCCATACCAGGCTGTGTTGCAGCCAGTCAATATACTTTTCACTACACATCGATAGAAGTTTGTCAAAGTTTTAGATGTCATGCCGAATCTTCAAAAAACTCCTAAGGAAGTAGAAACACTGCAGTGCTTTCTGTGTAATTGCATTTACGTGTTAAGCCCAGGGCAGGTCCTCTGAAATGGTAACACAGAAAAAGTTAAAGCTGCTGACCCTCTCCACTTCTGATCCTTCAATGAGAACCGGCTCGTTGTCCTCGAGCTTCCTCCTCCTCAAGTCAATAATCAATCAGTGCCTTGGTCATGCTGACATTGAGTAAGAGCTTGTTGTTGCAGCACCACTCAACCAGATTTTTAATTTCGCTCCAATATACTGATTTGTCAGCACCTTTGATTAAGCCTATGACGGTGGTGTCATCAACAAACCTAAATATAGCATTGGAGTCAAAGTTTCGGGCTGAGACCCTTCATCAGGATGGGCAAAGAAGGATGCAGTTACCAGAAAATTGAGATGATACTACAAGACCACTGCCTGTGGGGTTCCACAGGACTGCGCATTTGTTCCCATTATGTCCGTAAAATAAAGATTTAAAAGATAAAGTTGTTTGTAGATGATACAAAATCTGGCCATGTGGCTTACAGGGAGAAGGATAGAACTCAGGAGGATATCAGTGCTGGTCAGGTGAACAGAAAAGCAGCAAATGAAGTTGAATCTGGAGAAACGTGACATATTGCAGTTGGGGAGTGTGGACAAAGCCTGGGAGTACAGAATCAGTGGAAGCACATTAAGATGTCTGCAGGAACAGAGAGGTGTCAGTGTTAAAAGCAACAGTACAGGTTGATAAAATGACTAACTGGTATACAGGATATTTTCTTTTGCTAGATGAAATATATAAAATCAGCAGAGTGTGAACCAATGCAGTATTAGTTAAGCCACAGCTTGGTAATTAGTTCCGTACACCACTTTATTGGAAAGATTTGGTTGCTCTGAAGAGGGTGCTGAGATTTACAAGGATGTTGCCAGCATTGGAAAATTCAGATTTTTATTTATTTTACTGTTTTATTTATTGAGATACAGCACAGAATAGGCCCCTCCGGTCCTTGGAGCTGCAATCCCTGATTTAACCCTAGCCTAATCACAAAACAATTTACAATGACTAATTAACCTACCAACCGGTACGCCTTTGGACTGTGGGATGAAACCGGAGAACCCGGAGGAAACTCAAGCAAGCTGGGGGAACATACAAACTCCCTATAGGCAGTGGCAGGGATTGAACTCGGGATGCTGGTACTGTTAAGTGCTATGCTAACCATTATGCTATCATGGTGCCCCATTAAAGGAGGTAGAGTAGTTTCCTTTGCAAAAAAATGCATAGAATTATGAATGGCATATACGCAAAGGACCATTGCCCCTATGGACTGTTCAAAACCAGAGGACATTGATACAAAGAAATTGATAGGAGGATTAAAGGGAAAACAAGAATTTCTTTTTCATCAGGTTATAGTAGGGATCAAGAATTCACAGCACGAAAGAGGGGTAGAAACATAAACCTGCACTGCCTTTCAAAAGTGCCCGGGAGCGTACTTCCAGTGTCATGAATGCAGTGCCGAGGATTGAGTGATGGAAGTTGGACTTAAGCTGGGTACGTCATCTTCAATCAGCACAGACATAATAGTCTAAATGCCCTCCTCTGCATCGTAATTTTACTTTGGTTTTCTATGATGGGGCTGTCTAAGTAGAGAAAGCAGTCCTTTACACCCAAGAAAATGATTTTTTGGCCACTATCCCAGCCAAGGACCTTGGTGGGAGTTTGAGTTTCATTCCATTATCACTTCTGATCTTCTATGTTCCTTTGTCCTTTTACAACTCCAAATTACATCCGACTCCAATTTACCTGGGCGTGACACTGGATAGGATGCACTCATTTGCCACCCACATCCAAAAATGCCAAGGGAAAGTTAGCTCTCGCAATTCTCTCTTGAAAAAATTAGCAGGCACGAAATGGGGAGCTAATGCTCACACACTTAGATCAACTGCCGTAGCACTCTGCTATGCACCTGCAGAATACTGTGCACCTGTGTGGGGCAGATCAGCCCATGCGAAGAAAATAGACCCGTTATTTAACGAAGCCTGCCGAATAATCATGGGCACACTGCGCCCCACACCCACTAACATCATTTACAGACTTGCAGGCATTGCTCCCCCAGGGATCAGAAGACACACTACAACAAAAATTGAAAAAGGTAAACAGAACTCGGATCCACGGCACCCATTACATCATCATGTGCCAGTTTCCAACCACCTAAAGTCAAGGAAAAGCTTTGCTACACTGGAGGAACTACCGCACGGAACATCCCCCCATACAGGATTGACCTCTGGCAACAAACAGAAGCCAGAACCCCACCAAACAATACAGTGCAAGACCCCATAGAAATGTTACCAGACAGGGTACTGCTTGACAGATGAAAGTGGAGCACTCTCAACAGAGCGCAAGTGGGAGTTTGTAGGACGGGAGACAATATAGTGAAGTGAGGTTTAAAGACCAGCGAATCCTGTGAGTGTGGCAAAAGGGTGCAGGACATTGAACACGTTCTGCGCAACTGCCCACCCTCACCTGATTTCGCTGACACTGACCTGCTCAACATAAATCAAACAACACTAGAGTGGCTGGCTGTCTGGTGTGACAAGCTATGATGATGATATTCCCTTGTCAAACTTATGGTCCTGTAATGAATTCTTGTAACACCGCTGGCAATCTTTTTTATTTATTAATATATGTAACACTTACTTTGCCTAGTGGTATGATCTTGGGGGTGGTAACCCCCCTGCCCTGCCAAACTTTAGAACTCCCGTTTGGGTGGATGCTGCGTGAAATGTCCCCTGTGTCAAATCAGTACCCCGAAATAATAAACAATATATGGTTAAACAAGTAAGATTTTATAACTCTTACTTGGACTATGAGACTAGGAGAGAACAAAATATAAAATAAAAGGCACCAAGAATTCATTTAATCAGTTCGTCCACAATTCATTGGAGCTCACGGTTTTCCTTTTCTGATTCCTCCTTCGATCGTCGTCGACCCTCAGCTCCCGCTGAAGCACAGAGGGTCGGACAGCCCACCGACTCCTCAAGTCGTGCCTCCTCTGTTCATTCCCCTCGCGCCTTCTTTCAAAGCCCGCAAAAACCAACAGCTTTCACACAAACAAGAAAGAATAACATCTCGTCCATTGGTTAGCAACTGAATGCCAAGGTCCTGTTATCTCTACCTTTAACCCAAACATGCTGCTACAGAGAACCTATTACCTCAGCAGTTAACATTACAGAGAAACCATTTTATTATAACACTACAGAGAAGCCATTTTATTAGCCTTAGCAGTTAACATAAGAGAGAAACCCTTATACTCTCCCCCCACCAAATTTAGTCATGCCCTCATGACGTCGAAATAATTCGCCAACCCTTCCTGTAAGCACAAAAACACAATCCAGTTACCAACAGTGACATAGCTCCCCAAACAATAGACTTCACACCCTGTTCCCCAGGCACTACATAGGCCAACCTATACGAGAGTTTAATAATCCTCTGAGACTTCCGTACTCCCTCACCTAACCCTTCAGGCTTGGACACTACTGGGGATACTTCGGGTCTGCTTGCCGAATCCTCTCTCAATCTATCACTCATACCCCCCTCGTGTTCAGGCCCCACAGTCTCTCTTTCAGGGTCCTCCAGTAACCCAGGCTTCCCACAGCTAGCCCCCCACCCCCACCTCACCTGACTCAGCGGGAGAAGGGCCAGGAGTCTCTTCCTCAAACAAGGGGAAGTTAGGGAAAGGCAGCATGTACCACACCTCCATCTCATTATCCTTTGAATCCGTATTCTTCTCCTTTTCCTCGATTTGTAGCTGCTGTTTAGTTTTCTCCAAGCTGGAGCATTTGGGCCTGGGCTGCTTCTGCAGCCTTTTCGGCCTCCTCCAGTTCCTCAACCCGGGCCTGATATTCCTTAATCTTCCTCTGAAGAGTAGCAGTTAAAGATTGTTCATCCTCCAGTTTTGCGTTCACTGAACTTATCTCCGGCTCTTTCTTCTTAATGACCTCTTCCAAGTCAACTTTCAATTTTTCCATTTCATTTAGGCTGTCAATGGTCATCTTCAGGTCTCCTTCAAGCTTTCACTTCCCTCTTCCGAGATCTGTCCGCAGTTGCTTCACCTCTTCTGAAATGTGTTCAGACTCTCCTCTTCGTGCTCTCAGTTTTTTGTTGGTCTCAGTCAGATAGCTTTCTTTGTCTTCCCCAACTTGCAAGTCTCCCAATCTGTTGTGGATCAATTTCTCCAGTTTCTGCTTATCCTTCCAAAGGCTGGTTATTGTTCCATCTCTCTGGTTTAATTCTGCAGTTTCTGCTCTGAATTCTGTTTCTCCGTCCCCACTTTGACGAGCGTGGACTCCAATTCTTCAATGTTTGTGCCGAGATTGCGATACTCAGTCTCCAGTCTGAATTTCTGAGCATTCAGTTCAGTGGTGCAAATCTCCTCCCTTAGCAGTCTCTCATTCAGATCGGCGACCTGGGTTTCCAGCTCCAGGTTCACCTTCAGCTGCTGAAGGCACGATGACCTGTAATTTGAGCCACGCTGCCCAGCAATTTCCCAATTTTAGCCTAATCATGGGACAAATTACAATGTCCAAATAACCTACCAACAGGTAGGTCATTGGAACGTAGGAGGAAACTGGAGCACCTGGAGAAAACCGATGCGGTCATGGGAAGAACGTACAAAACTTCCGATAGGCCGTGGTGGGAAATGAACTGGTTCACCTGTACTGTAAAGCACTGTGCTCACCACTCTGCTGTTGTGTTCTCCCACCATCCTATGCACCTCATCTAGAAGGCAGGAAATCTTCCGGAAGCTCATTATGAGAAAAGGGTTGTGCAAAGGGGGAACTTGGAAAAGTAGATGGAAGTGGAGTCTTTCCAAAGTTTCATTGAGGTGAGCAGAATCCAGGCTGTATTGTCCAAAATGAAATGTCATGGGACTGATATTAGAACTTCAACATCCTTAAACTATAGAACCATAGAACCATAGAACATTACAGCACAGAATCAGGCCTTTTGGCCCTTTTTGGCTGTGCCGAACCATTTTTCTGCCTCGTCCCACTGACCTGCACACGGACCATATCCCTCCATACACCTCTCATCCATGTACCTGTCCAAGTTTTTCTTAAATGTTAAAAGTGAGCCCGCATTTACCACTTCATCTGGCAGCTCATTCCACACTCCCACCACTCTCTGTGTGAAGAAGTCCCCTCTAATGTTCCCTTTAAACTTTTCCCCCTTCACCCTTAACCCATGTCCTCTGGTTTTTTCTCCCCCAGCCTCAGTGGAAAAAGCCTGCTTGTATTCACTCTATCTATACCCACCATAATTTTATATACCTCTATCAAATCTCCCCTCATTCTTCTACGCTCCAGGGAATAAAGTCCTAACCTATTCAACCTTTCTCTGTAACTCAGTTTCTCAAGTCCCGGCAACATCCTTGTAAACTGTTGGTCAGTGAGTCAAAGACTCAGACAGACATACAGTTCTGAAACAGGTTCTTCGGTCCGCTGAGTCTATGACAACTATCAACCACCCATTTACAATTTTATTCTCCCTACATTCTCATCAGCTCTCCAAACCCGCCCCCCCCTTGCCACCCCAGGGACAATTTACAGTGGGCAGTTAACCTACCAACCCTCATGTCTTTGGTCTTCAGTACAAATTCATAATACGGGTCACTTGGGCTGCACCAGATTAACGACCTATCAGCATATATCTTACCACATTTTAAAAGAATTATGCAGAATTCACCCTACCTTGAAGTAGTACTGAACGAATTCATTTCACATTGCTCTTGATTTGTTCAGGCTTGAGGAACACTCATGATGGCTCCCTTGAAAATAGATTGTTCTGAAAAATACAGGATGCCAGACTTGTGTTTGTCTTTTAACATGATGTCACAGACTGGAATTTATCATTTTTATATGTTCCTACACTCTATGGAGATATCCAATTGGTGAAAAGTACATTATAACTGTAGTATCATTTAAATCAATTACACATAAATGACCGATCACTGACTTATTATCATTCTAACCAATATTGGCATGGTTCAGTACTGCATATATATTTGATCCAATTATTCAGATGCTGTCTTACAGAAAACAGTTGGCAATTTTATGATAATAAAACAAACACTGCAGTGTATTTGGATTTTCAAACTATCAGCCAAGCGGCTGATAAATGTATTAGCAAAAAACTTCAACTGAAGCAATCTGGGTTTCATAGACTCTGACAATCGCACATTATTGTGCAAGACTTGAATCCATATGTAACCAAAGAACCATGTCATTTTATCAGGCTGTGTACTGTGTCTGAACAGCTGAGGGATTGTTTCATTAATCAATTGATTAAGTGAGCACTATTCTGTTGGCATAATTCTACATACAAAGTTAGTTAAATTTCGGAATCACCAACTCTTCTACAATAATCACGGAAAAATCATCTGATTCTAAGCCAGGTTTTTTTTTGCAAGTTACCTAGTAGCAGTACCTATATCACTGTAGCTGAGCTCCCTTTATATGCACAGAATGCACCAATTAAGGCAAAATTACTGTATTATTGGTAGGTTGGTTCATTTTGAAACAATAATGAAAATTATGTTTTATTTCCTGAGATACAATTGCACTTCTGAAATTGCTGAATAATCCTCGACTACCTAAAGAATGCACACGGAATTGTTGTATGGAAGGAGGCCATTTAGCCCATTGTCATACTAGCTCTTTACAGAATGAAACGGTCAAAGTCATTGAAATCTGTTTTTCGGCGCTGTAATGGTGATACTGCTCCTGTAGTTAATTGAGGAGATGTGGTTAGATCAGACATATGACAGGGAAAACGAGAGCAATGGTGTATAAATCTCCATCGAGATACAAGTATCATTCCAGCTTCTCCCTCATTCAAGTGAACTCCAGCTTTATTACCCCAGGAGAGCATGCATGTTTATCAACCCTTTCATCCTGTGAATCTCCTTGCAAAGTCCTCAAGATTCAAAGCACCATTGACTCTTTGTCCACAGAGGAGGAAACACAGGAGATCAACAGAGTCTTAGTGCATCTGGCTATCAAAAATCATATCTTCTTCCTTGGGTAGAACAGCAGACACAGTTTGCAGTGAAGGCTTTTACACAGATTAAATAGGATAAACAATAATTTAGTATCACCCTTTTGACTGCAAAGTGCAGGGAACATGGGTTGGTCCACACAAAAGAGGATGATTTAAGCTTCAAGTATAAGACCTTGGTCAAAGCTTTCTATTTTCCACCTGAGTTCCTCACTGTCTAACTCACTGGAATTTAGAAGATTGGGGGAGGGGGGGGGACATCCAACTGAAACCTATCAAATATTGAAAGGCTGAGATAGAATTGAAATGGAGAGGATGTTTCTGATAGCCGGGGAGTCTAGGACCAGAGGGCATAGCACAGAGCAGAGGGACACCCACTTAGAACAGAAAAGAGGAGAAATTTCTTTCACCGGAGGGTACGAATCTGTGGAATTTATTGCTATAGACTGCTGTGGAGGCCAAGTCATTGGATATATTTAAAGTGTTGGTTGATAGGTTCTTGATTAGTCAGGGCATCAAAGATTACAGGGAGAAGGCAGGAGAATGGGGTTGAGAGGATAATAAAACAGAGCACACTTGATGGGCCGAATGCCTGATTTTGCTCCTACGTCTGATGTTCTTATGGTTTTTCCTCACTATTTGCATTCCAGTACTTGGCATGGAGTTTCAGGTACTAATGCCCAAATCTTTTCAGCATACAGCAGTTAGGCTCAGGAGAGATTTGCCTCACAGCCTACAAAATCCATAGGACATTCTCCAAGCATCCCAACGGTCCAACTCGATCACTATAAAAGTCACAGTGCTCACATCATGTAGAAACACTTGGAGAGGTAAGAATGAAGATTTACAGCTACACAAAAGCATGAATTTGTCTTATTTGGTCAATAAAAGTTCATGTGTATTACTCTTTTACATCATTTTATTTCCCATATTTCTCACTCTTCATTGCAGACTTGTTAAGAGTCTTACAGGTTATTTAGTGATAAATGGGAGAAGCTGAACTAACAAAAGAAAACAATTGAAAAATGGTAAAAGGTGCCTTTTTTGCAGTATTTGCTCTGTGTTAATGATATAGGAGTATTAGAGGAGCGGAAACATGCCTTCTGCTCAATCTTGTTGCTGGAACACAAGTAAACCTTGCAATTAGGGCATCCCAGGCAGTAATTTGTGCCACTGTTGAGAAATTGTCCCAATAACCTTCTGTTTCCTCTCTGGCTTCTCTTCTACTTCCCAAATGGTATTTACTTCTGTTACTTTTAACTCCCACCCACTCCCAGAGCCAGCTTAAAATCCAGGCCCAGCATCTAATGCAGGAATCTGGAGACCGATAAAACTATCTTGGGAGTATAGCATAATACAGAATAATATTGCCAGAGTTTCCATTACCCAGCTAATAAGAATACACTCACAGGTATATATTACAACAATTAAATCAAATGTTACACGCAAAATAGTAAGTTGCAACTGTTTTGGGTGCATTTTTGCTTTTTGCATTTGAACTAAATCAGGTCGATAGCCCAGAAACAAATTTGGTCAAAAGTAAGTAGGCAACAGCATTGGGTTATGTTAAGCCCAGAAAGAAGCATTAAGATGCAATAAGCATGTATACTTAAGGCAGAGATTGATAGACTCTGATTGTTCAGAGCATGAAGTGATACGGGGGGGGGAGGGGGTTAAAAAAGGCAGGAGGTTGAGGCTGAGAGGAAAGATGGATCAGCCATGATGAAATAGCGAAGCAGACTTGATGTGCCAAATGGTCTAATTCTGCTTCTATTTCTTATGGTCTAAGATGCGTACTGTGCAGTTACCCTTGGAACCACTTCACATTTAATGTCATTGGCTGATACTTGCTGGACTGAGGGAGAAAGTTTACACATTCATATTCAAGTTTTGCCAGTGAACTGCGTGAGAGGAGGTATGCTAAGAGTTCCTTCAGGCCATCCTACAAAGGGTTTAGCAGGAAGTGGCTTGCATATTTTTCTCCAGGGAAAATTTTCACTCAGTGATTCAATGGTTCAATTTAATACCTGAAAATGTATACAATATACAACCTGAAATTCTTACTCTTTACAGACATCCATGAAACAGAAAAAAAAACCAAAGAAAGAATGGCGGAAACATCAGAACCTCAAAGCCTCCTCTCCCTCCCATGTACAGGCAGCAGCAAAAGCACTGATCTCCCTCCCCACCTCCCCCCCACCCCATCATTCAAGCAGTAGCAAAGCCCCCAAAGAGATCTTGATCTAGAGTCCATCAAAAACTACAGTCCACCCTAACACTTTGGTATCTCAGACAGGCTCTCGCTCACTAGCGAGGGAGAGAGAGATCACTTCTGCAACAATGACACCACCTGCTGTCTTGATGTTTCAGTCTCCCGTAGTGCTGCAGTTGGCGACATCAGTAGAGGAATGTTTCAAGAAGGTTCATGACTTCAGAAATTATGTACAGCCAAGATCTATCTCTCTCTCCCTCTCTCTCTCTCTCTCACACACACACACACACACTACAGAAAAGTTTGCATATACGCACAAAGTTCAGCACATTCACATACAGCCTTCACTCTTCTACAATATGCCCTAGCCTCACCCAGCTACCGACATTCAACCCTTCCACCTCCGTAACAGTTCAAAGCTGCAAGCATATGACATTGAAAAAGTGACTCATAGTGTTTGTTAGGTATGAGAGGGAGGCCACCTACTTGGACGGTGCAGGGGTGTCATAAGGATAGAACTTTACCGGACTGGAGAAGATGATCTTCCTCCGCTTGAGCAAAGAGCCACTAAGGCACAAACCTCCTCCTTGGCAAAGGGTGTCTGAAATCTGCCAGGTATGCTCATTAACAATGTTTCACTGTGATTATTATATCCCTTTTGAATTAATCTACAGTATACATCTTCATTAGTGTAGTATATATAAACATGTGATGTAAAATGAAGCGTGGACTCATACAGAGTGTAGTCGGAGCGAGGAGAATAAATACGTTGCAGGTGTTTTAGCTGTTCTCTGTGTCCCTTAGTGATTCATTATGTTCCTGGCATTCTGCATAGTTTGTATAAGAACTTGTGTGTACATCACAAATCGGTGATGAGAATGTAAAGAAATGGACTTGTGTGAAGTAAAAACAAATGGAACTTACCTGTGGAGAAAAAAAAACGATTTTGACTCAAGCAAGAAGACTATGAACTAGCAATGTTGACACAGAGGCAGTTTTGGCCCCCACAGCAATTTAGGGTCTGTGGGTATGGGGCAAACACTAGCCAAAACCCTGTAAAAGTAGAAAGACAGCACAACTTAAGGGGCTTCCAAGTGAGGCCTAAAACTACCATAATTGTTTGCAGGGAAGAGGAAGGTTATACATATATAGTATTGTCAGGAAAGCAGATTTGGTCTGTGTGCACTGGGATTATAAAGTTCCCAATGGATCTAACTGTGTGGGGATTGTGCTGAGAAAGGCATTACAGTTAATTTATTAGGTAGGAGAATGTGACCATGGAACTAAAACGAGATGGAAATGATGGCAAACTGGTGTGATGTCATCATTCTAGGAAGGAACAACATCAAAATGGCTACTTAGCAACAGCTAACTTGATTGGTAGCCTAGGGCTGCATGATCAGGAATATGAAAGCTTATACTCTGAATGTAGGGAAATGTTTCTCAGAATAAGCAACATGACAGACCTATAGTAGTAATGATAGCAGTGCATCCTTTACCCTGCTTTTCCTCCACACTTGAAATGCAGCAGGAGGATGAGGGGATACATCAGTTGACAAAGCAGGGGAGAAGACCAGATGGAGAGGATGATACGTTTGGTGATGACCAAGGCTCAAATTTGTAGCTTACACGCCACTGTCTCAAGACTAGTACCACGTTAAGGAATGAATAAAGTGGGTTAGACAGACATGGAGTCATAGAGTCCGAGAAAGGTGTAGCATGGAAGTAGGCTCTTCAGCCCAACCAGACCATACCAGTCACTGACCCCCCACTTATACAAATCCCACATTCAGATCAATTCTCCCCACTTGCCTGCACACTACGGGCAACTCACAGCAGCTAATCAAGATGCCAATTTTGAATGTGGGAGAAAACCAGCACATCCCAGAGGAAATACACTCGTCACAAGGGGAACATGCAGACTCCACACAGGCAGTACCTTAGATCAGGATTGAAACCATGTCTCTGGCACAGTGAAATGGCAACTCTAGTATCTGTACCACCGTGCCATCCCTCAAACTGTGCAGACTAGTTACACTGCTACTCCCATTGTTGGTAGGGTTTGAACCTGTGTGGGGAAACCTCAACAGGTTTCTGATCAAGGGGAGATACAGCAGTCACTAGTGTGGTTTAGCCTGGCATGAAGTGTAGACAATCTGGTGTAGAGGCTTCTGGGAGCAATGGAGGGAGGGGCTGCAGTTCCAACTATCTGAAATGCCTGGACAACTCAGATGTGGTCCATGATTGGATTGCTTCTATGCCAAGGCTGAATGCAAAACAACCACACTGTGAGGCCTATCAGACCGAATAGAGGAGGCAATAAGAATCAATCCCTCTTAATGCTCTTGCAGGTGGCTCTCAGGGTCAGAAAGGAATATCTCTAGCACATGGTTATGATTCCAGGTGCTACCTGGGTGGAATCTGCATGTTCTCCCTCTAACAAGTGTGTTGCCTCTGGCATGTTCTGGCATTGATCTGAGTTGGACATAACTGATTCTTAATGGATTGTCATGAGATCAGAATGAAGCTCAATGCCTCCCACATGCAGTTGCGATTGGTGGTGGACAAACAGCTAATGGGAGGAGGAGGCTGAGAGAACATCCCCCATCCTCAGTGATGGTGGGGACCTGAATGAGAATGCAACAGAAAAGACGGATGTATCAGCAACCATGTTTAGTCATATCACAAACAAGAGAAAATCTGCAGATGCTGAAAACCCAAGGCAACAAATACAAAAATGCTAGAGGAACTCAGCAGGTCAGGCAGCAACTATGGAAAAGAGTAAAAGATATTTCGGGCCTAGACCTTCCATCAGGGTTAGATGTTTAATCATAAGTATCTAATGGATGAACTGCCTCAACTTCCTTCTGAAATTCCCAACCATGACATTCTACAAGCAGCACAGATACGGGAAAGTAGCATCCATCTTCGTCAAGGACACTCGCCTTCCAGGCCATGCTGTCTTCCCACTGCTGCCATTAGGAAGGAGGTACAGGGACCACCAGGTCCAGGATCAGTAATTACCCTTGAACCATCAGGCTCCTGAAACAGTGTGCATCACTTTATTCACCTCATCTCTAAACCGATTCTAAAACCTGTAGACTCACTTTCAAGTTCAGATTTAAGTTTATTGTCATTCAACTGTACACATGTAAAAGGTTAATCAAAACAACATTCCTGTGGGACCAAGGTGCAAGACACAGTACGTAGATCTACTGAATTTATTTCGAGATACAACATGGAACAGGCCCTTCTGGCCAATGAGCTGCACCACCCAGCAACACTATTTAACCCCAGTCTCATCACAGGACAATTTACAATGACCAATTAACCTACCACCCGGTATGTCTCTGGACTGGGGGAGGAAACCGGAGAACCTCCAGGGACCCCACGCGCTCCCAGGAAGGACGTACAAACTTCCTACAGAGGACGCCAGAATTGAACTCTGAACTCCATCGCCTGAACTGTAGTAGCATCATGCTACCATAACCTATCACATACCTACAGCACAAAAAATAATATTAATAGATAATTTAAAAAATATCCTGCAGATGTACAGGTTGTCATAAAGTTTTGTACATATATGACATAAAGTTAAATATACAACAGTGTAATGCTACTGGCGCTGTCATAAATAATGTGTACTAGGTGGTAGTATGGTGTTCAGAAGTCTCACAGCCTGGGGGAAGAAGTCGTTAACAGCCTAACAGTCCTTGTTCTTACCCTGTTGTACGTTATGCCTGATGGTAGGAGGTCAAAGAGATTGTGGGATATATGGGAGGGGTCTTTGATCGTGCTAAGCTGCTCTGCGATTGCAGCATTTCTGATATATGTCCTGGATGGGGGAGGCCTGGGTGTAGCAGGGGGTGGGGGGGGGGGGAAGAAAATCCCAATAATTCTATCAGCAGTCCTCAGAATCCATTACAGGGTCTTGTGGTCAGATGCCTCTTAATTCCCATACCAGATGGTGATATAGCTGGTCAGGACATTTTTGAGTGTCCTCTGATAGAATGTGGCTAAAATGGGGGTGGGGAGCATCACTCACCTCAGTCTCCACAGTAAGTGGATGCATTGTTGTGTTTTCTTGACTAAAGTGGTGGTGTTGCAGGACCAGGTCAGATCATCTGTGATGTGCACCCAAAGAAACTTTCAAGGACATTACAACTCGTGCTCAGTATTGTTCTGTTTTTGCATATTGGTTGTTGTCAGTCTTTGTGTGTAGTTTTTCATCGATTCTACTGTATTTCTCTGTTCTACTGAGAATGCCTGAAAGACAATGAATCGCAGGGTGGTATATGGTGACGTATGCATACTTTGATATTAAATTTATTTTGAACTTTGAACATTGGGATGGTATCAAATGATTTGATTGACTCTATTGGGAAATAGCTGAAATCACTGGATTCAAAAAAGGCTACGGAACCAGACAATATCCCAGCTGTAGCATTGAAGACCTGTGCTCCAAAACTAGCTGAGCCTCCAGCCAAGCTGTTCCAGTGCAATTACAATACTGGCATCTCCCCAACAATGTGGAAAATTGCCCAGGTACTTCTCATTCATAAAAAAGCAGGACAAATCCAATCCAGCTCATTACTGTTACAGTCTACTCTCAATCATCAGCAAAGTGATGGGTGCCATTATCAACAGTGTTATCATGTGGTAATTACTCGCCAGTGATCTATTTAGCAATGCCCTGTTTGGGTTTTACTAGGACCACTTGGTTCCAGACAACATGGACCAAAGGAATAAATTCAAGATATGAGATGGAAATGATTGCCTTAGACACCAAAGCAACATTTAATCAAGTGTGACAACAGAGTACCTTGGAAACACTGAAGTCAATGGGCATCCAAAAGAATGCACTCCAATGGTGAAGTCTTATTGCATTTGCAGAGTAATTGTTGTGTATTTTAGAGGTTAATTATCCCATCCCTGGGACATCACTGAAATGGCTCCTTGGAGAAGTAATCTAGGTTCAGCCATCTTTTGCTTCTTCATCTCTAAGTGAACCCCTTCTGTCATAAGGTTAGAAGGTAGAAGGGGGACGTTTATTAACAATTGCCTTTCACAGCTCTTTAGTAAATTAAGTAAACAGCAGAAGCATGCAGAAAGACAAAGACAATATTCAGATATGGGCCACTAAGTGATGACATTTGCAACACAAGAAGTATTAGTCAATGACTATCTCCAGAATTACAGAGGCTGAGCTTGCTATTCCGTTGCATTACCATTGCTAACTCCTCTGCCATCAATACCCTAGGGGAGGTGGCAGACAATTACCGTTCACAGAAACTCTACTGGAATAGGCACATAAATACTCTGGCTACAAGTTCAAAGCTCAAAGTAAATGTATTATCAAAGTACATATATGTCACCATATACAACCCTAAGATTCATTTTCATGAGGACATGCCCAATAAATACCCAACAGAATAATAACCATTGTAGGATCAATGACAGATCACACCGACTTGGGCATTCAACCAGTGTGAAAAATTCAACAAATTGTGCAACTACAAAAAGAAAGAAATAATAATAATAAATAAATAAACAAACAAACAAACAAGCAAGGAAGCAAGCAACCAACCAAGCAATAAATATCGAGAGCATGAGATGAAGAGTTCTTGAAAATGAGTCCATTGGTTGAGGGAACAGTCCAGTGATGGGGCAAATAAAGTTGATTGAGGTTATCCCCTTTGGTTCAAAAACCTGATGGTTGAGGGGTAATAAATGTTCCTGAACCTGGTGGTGTGAGTCCTGAGGCTCCTGACACCTGCAGCAAGAAGAGAGCATGTCCTGGGTGATGGGGGTCCTTGATGATAGATGCTGCTTTTCCATGGCAAATCTTCATATGGATGTTCTCAATGGTGGGGAGGGCATTACCCATGATGGACTGGGCTGTATCCATCACTTTCTGTCAGAAGATGTGTATGCTGTGGTGATCCCAAGACCTCAATATCATATATAGGGCCCAAAACAGGAGTAATCACTGCCTGGAAGAACACAACAACAACAGTTCTCAAGAAGCTCAACATCAAAGAGACGATCGAGAATCTCTGGAGGGGAAGGCCCCAAATCCTCAGCTTTGCCTATTGCCTGTTGCTGGGGCTGGGGCTCAGCAGAGATGGTGCTCGGTACTCGGTGTCGGAGAGCTGGTCGGAGGCTCGGAGTTTTCGGATGGACTCGGAGTCAGACTGTGGTCGGATGCTTCCAGGATGCTGCATCGGCAAGTTTGCAGTGCTGGAGGTTTACTGTCTGCATGAGATGATGGGATTTTCAAGAGACTTTGAGACTTTTTACCATGTCCATGGTCTGTTCTTTATCAGATTACAGTGCTGCTTTGCACTGTTGTAACTATATGTTATAATTATGTGGTTTTTGTCAGTTTTTCAGTCCATTTCTCTTGTGTTTCTGTGATATCATTCTGGAGAAACATTGTATCATTTCTTAATGCATGCATTACTAAATGACAATAAAAGAGGGCTGCGTGTCCTCATAATCTAATCTAATCTAATACTTCATTGGCACCCATCAATAACACCAATTATTCATTGCCTCAAACACCCTTCAATTGTATCAATTGCATGTATCACCTGCGGATGTTTGCAGTTGCTTACCACAGCTAGTCCAATACTCTTCCCAAACTCAGTACCTTTACAACCAAGCACAGGGGCAGTAATCAAAAAAGAGCATCAGTGCCAGCAGATTGTGCTCCAGGTCATGCAACATCCTGATTGGATAGAAATCCATGCACACCTTCATTGTTTAAATCCTGGAACCCACTTGCTCACAACACCTTCAGCAGAAGTTCAAGGGGCTAGTTCATTACCACCTTCTCAAGGGTATTAGGGCCTTTTGGTGATCTCCAGATTCCAAAAACTGAATATTTGTTACGATGTGCACCAACAAGCACCATCTTCCAGGATTTAACCACTCTAACTCGCCGGAATGTGGATAGCTGGCATGGCCCCTTTAAAGAATGAGGCCCGGCCTGCTAACTGTTGGCCATATTTTGGCGCCAGGATTAAAGAGCACCTGAACTGAGGTTCAGTGCTCAATCATCAGCTCAACTTCGGATTCTCATCTAGCGTCTCGTTTAGAACCCTGTTTTCATTTCAGTCTTGTATTATGTCAGATACTCCAGCACTTGGGTCCTAACCATCCTCGCCGAGGTCTCTCATCACAACATTAAAGAAAAGTCTATCAATGTTCCAATGCACTCTCTTTCAGGGGTATCTGACACCATTCAGAGTGTAGTGATAAGTCACACTGCTATGGTGACATTGCAACAATTCCTTCTGCTAATATGCTTTTGACTAAAGTGCAGAATGAAAACTTTGATCGTGCAAGAGAATGGGAGATAATCACAAGTACAGTTGATTGCCTCATTACCGTAGAGCATGCAACTGTGAATTTATTTGATTATCGCCATAGCTGCAATGTCACTCTGCACATCATTGGGTATTACTGATTGGATGTTCACAATTTGGCTTATGCTCTGGTGTCAGCGTGCTTCCTCATTGCTTGTTTTATCTTACAATACTTATGAGGATAACATCAGGAGGGGGACTTCTATGAGAAGCAAAGTAAGATAAAACATCTATTCTACGTGCCAATCTGACCAACGTATTGCAATGTTTGCTGGTCTCCACTGCATTGGCTATGACGATGTAAAGACCCATCAATGTTTAGACATTCAAGTTCTTGACCAATTTTTACATTTACCTCCTCAGAGGTAAATGCACATTGCGGTGAGGTCAAAATCTTTAAATGAGATGCCTTTCATCTGGAAATACGGAGATGTTGTTGCAAACAAATTAAATGTAACAATCAGAGCAGGGGTTCATTTATTGATGTGTCCTTTCCATTGAAGGCGGACCTCTACAACAGCATGCAAGGGAGTTTTGTGCATCGTCTGGATTCTCCTGGCTACTTATTGCTTCAGTACAATGGTAATAATTAAAGAGTGAAGAGAATGACTCTACTTGCTTAAGGATTATGATTTTTGCTGGCTATTTGGAAGAATATTCTCTCTGTAAGAGAATCCTTTATTGCCTACAGAGAGAGTGCATCCTTCTTCCACTGTTGGAGGATAAAGCTGCTGGTATTTGGAAGGGAAATCTCCTGGGAGCTTTCACCAACCCTTCTCTCCTTCTTGCTTCCATTGGTTTTCTGCATCTACTTCATGGGCCTCAGACTCTGGATCTCCTTGTTATTGTTCCTCAGAATGCAGCTGCTTGCTGTCTTCTGTTTGCATTGTAATTCGCCATGTAACACTTGCTGGTGTATGCAATGCCTCTCCACCAATGAAGATAACCTCTAGAAACCGATGGTGTTTCAACTTTGCTCTCAGCTCAGTTGACATTATAGAGTCATAGAAAAGTACATCACAGAAACAGGACCTTCAGCCCATCTAGTCCATTCCGAACCATATAAACTGCCTACTCCAATCAACCTGCACCCGGACCATAGCTCTCTATATCTCTACCATTCATGTACCAATCCAAATTTCTCTAAAGGATTGAAATCAAGCTTGCATGCTAACATTTGTGCTGGAAGCTTATTCCTCACCCTCATGACCCTTCACCTCATGTTCACCTTAAACTTTAAACCTTTCACACTTAACCAATGACCTCCAGTTGTAGTCCCAACCAACCTCAGTGGAAAAAACCTGTTTGCATTCACCCTATCTATATCCCTCATAATTTTATATACCTTTATCAAGTCTCTCCTTGATTTTCTACGTTCCAAGGAACAAAATACTAACCTATTCAATATTTCCTTATAAATCAGGCCTCCAGTCCCAGAAGCATCCTTCTAAAATTTCTCTGTACTTTTTCCAATGGTTCCAAGGTTGTCAAGCCGAGGAGTAGTAGTGGGGACAAGCTCCCACTACCTAAAAGTGCTCCTCATGGCATGCGCCTCAACTAGCCTCTGACAACCAAGTCCAACTCCTGGCCTTCTTGTGTGGCTTAGACTTTAAGCCCAGCAGAACTGTTTCTACTGACAGGAGAAGGGGTGAAGGCGGGTCCTGGTGCCTTAAAGCCAGTGCTTCCGGTAGATGGAGCTCGTCAGCCTGGGAAGGCATTCCATCTAAGAGAGGGAAAACTCTGATTTCAAACCACCGCAGCCTTGCGGCCATACCCACTCATGGGAAAGGCTTTAGGAGTAAACCCTGAGGACAAATCCGGAGCTGGAGTCCCTAAGGCAGTCCGATGTTGCGTTCAACCTCATTCTGGCAACTCCTGCGACGACACTGGTGCTAAGCTGTATCGACCCTTGCCCTTCCCTTGGACAACATCAGTTGCATGGAGAGAGGAGACTGGCTGCATCGGCAACTGCAGGTCTTCCATACAACCTTGCCCAGGCCTGAATCCTGGAGAGGACACTCCAGCGTTGTTTCACCGTGACAGACTGAAGCAAGACTTTCCAGGCGCAGATCCATGGTCTCGCGAGACTAATGGATGCCACCAACCTTCTTTACATATTTCCTATAGGTAGGTGACCAATACTGCACACAGTACTCCAAATTAGGCCTCACCAATGTCCTACACAACTTCACCATAACATCTCATCTCCTATACTTAATACTTTGATTTATGATGGCCAATGTGCTGAAAGATTTCTTTACAATCCGTTCTGTGACGCTACTTTCAATGAATTATAGACCTGTATTCCCTGATCCCCTTGTTCTACGGCACTTCCATAGTGCGGTACCATTCACTGTGTAAGACCTACCCTGGTTGGTCTTACCAAATTGCAACACCTTGCACTTGTCCACATGAAATTCCATCTGCCATTTTTCAGCTCGTTTTTCCAGCTAGAAAAGATCCCACTGTTGACATTCTTGGTGTCACCCACAAATTTGCTGATCTAGTTAACCACATTATCGTCCAGATCATTGACATAGATGACAAACAACAATAGATCCAAGATCAAACCCTGCAGCACTCCACTAGTCTCAGGCCTCCAGTCTAAGATGCAAACATCTACTACCATTCTCTTGCTTCTCCCACAAAGCCAATGTCTAATCCAATTTTACAACCTCATCTTGAATGCCAAATGACTGAATCTTCTTGGCCAACCTCCCATGTAGGACCTTGACAAAGGCCTTGTTAATGCCCATATGGACAATATCCACTGCCTTGCCTTCATCAACTTTCCTAGTGACTTTCTCAAAAAGCTCTATAAGATTGGTTAGGCACGACTTTCCATGGACAAAGCCATGCTGATTATCCCTGATCAGTCCATGTCTATCCAAATACCCATATACCCAGTTTCTTAGAATGCCTTCCAATAACTTTGCTGAGAAACCATTAATGTTGTCATTCATAGTGGATGTGGTGTCAAATCTCCATCAATGAAATTTAAAAAATGTTAGAGTTGTTCTTCTCTGTTAGCAAAGACCCACAATAAGCTTCCATGTGCTGAGGTAAATAGCAATCCAAAGTATTCAAATTCCTGCCTACATCTTACACTTGAGGGTAGAGCCTCTCTGAGAAAAGAATAGTTTGTGCTGAGGTCAGAAGCCAACAGCAAATGAAGGGAATTCTTGAATGGGCAGAAAGACGAGAGTTACCATGACCTTCATTTCCAAAGGGAGAGCAATCCAGGCATGAGACAGCAAAGATTGTCCCATGGAATGTTGCATCTCTTGGTGATTACAGACTCTAAGGGAAACTGAGCCTAAAAATCCCTCAGAGATATGCAGGCACAATGCGGTGTCTGTAAAGCATCTCTGCAAATGGGCGTATCTGTTCCTCCTGCCCCAGTGTCTCCAGTTGTGGCTAGGTGGCCTTCACTATGTATCCCAATATATGAGTGCTGCCACCAGTATCACTGATGAGTCACCTAAAGAAAGAAGTAGCCCAACAGTCAGTGAAAACAATAGGAACTACCTACTAGCTTTAGCAGGCACTGTGGATTTTGGGAGGTGCCTATCATCAGTTCTAATTTTACCTACTGAAGTAACTCACTATCAGCTTTAAATCATAAGGAAAGAAAGAAGGCAAAATAGAGTACCTCTAGTTCTTTGTGTTTAGCTCTTTGGATTCTAAGTTCTATTGGTGTGGTTGAAACTTGTGTTGCATAATGATTGACATCATTGAATGTTCCTTTGGGACTGGAGAAACACCAGACACACCAGCATGGATTGTGATCAGAAGCATCCAGTCCAATTCCATGATTGGCATGGTCTGATGTAAGTGTTGATATAACTTTCCGCAGGTAAAATTGAATTTGGATCCTACTGAACTGCAAAAAAGCAGTTTGACATAATCAAATTTTTAAATTCTATTTAGGTGTGATTATAATCATAGTGCTGCAGTAACCTATTTCTGATGAGATTCATAAATGCTACTCAAAATAGGCAAGGGTGAAGGAAAAAAATCACCATTAGAAAGTTAGAGTTTCCATTTAAAGAGAGCAAGTCATGCATTATTCCCCATTTTGAAGGACTTTTACACAACAGAGATTGCCTTTAGTTTCTTCCCAGCTTGAATTTATTTTGGCAGAGGAGGTACAGCAAGAGGAAGTGACCATTCATGATGCCAAATGGCACATGCTATGATATCAAGTCTTGCCAAACTGCTTGCTGTACAGTAACTATTCTGCCAAACACAGCTATTTGTTATTGACAATAGACATGTATCAAGAGTTCAGCTGTGAGGCATTGCATTGCTGCACTTGCAAAAGAACTTTACTCAACCATTAACATCCATATGCCACTATGGCAGTCCGAGAAGATACGGCTCTCAGCTATTATAAATTAGGTTTCTTTCGGCAATGAAGATATCCCTAGTGTCAATTAGATTTCTATCCAGTGATGTATCAAGATATTTTTCAAATGCATTAATAAATAAGACAGGTGATTATATTGTGTTTAACACTGACTGCCAAAGCAATGCTGCATATTGCACTGATGTCCATAATCCCAGCATTTCACGTTATCTTGATGTGGAAGATGGTTGGAGTCATCTGGCAAATAAGCAATGCAAGAAGGAAATGTTTAACCTGCCAATGCATACATAAATTGTCAGTAGTCTTCAAGAGCCATTACCCTCAACATAGAATCGTAAACACATCTCATAGTGTACAATTACTAACACAAATATATGAAGGAATCTCCAATCCTCACAAGGTGCCTCTGTTTTACGTACATTTTCTGCCACTCCTATTTGAACAGAAAGGTGCATAGAAGAATAAATATTAAAGGTCTTCCCACAATGTGCCAGCCATGGAACAAAGCAAAATGACAATTTACTGAAGCTCAGGCTAAAATGAGAATTGATAAAAATGCAATTGGAATTGCATTGTGTACTTCATCTCCCTGTACCGACCAGGAACAGACTCACAGCAAAACTGAAGGTTACAGTTTCCACTGTCAGAGCTCATAGTGTATACTGTATTATCAGTCCTGATGAAGGGTCACGGCCCAAAACGTCAACTGTTTATTCATTTCCATTGTTGCTGCCTGACCTGCTGAGTTCCTGCAGCATTTTGTGTGTGTTACATAAGAAAGTAAGATCTTTAGTAGGCCATTCAGCCTGTTGAATCTCCTGCATTATTCAACAAGTTTCTGATGTTCCCGCAAACATCATTTTACTGCTTTATCCCCAAACCTCTTGATTCTCCAAATATGCAGAAATCCACTGACTGTCCTAAACGTAAACCTGCACAGTGCTCCAGATCGGAACATTACAAAGATTCACCATCTGCCAAGCAAAGAAATTTCTTTTCATTCAGTGTGTTCTGTAAAGAGGCCTTGGAGTGCACATCACAGAATATTGCAACCAAGTAGAATAAGAAAGTGAAAATCCCAAGGATAACTAACAGCTGTATCAGTATTTGAATAAGGTTGCTTAGTGCTCCAGAGTCTTATAGGAAGCACAGGATTGTTATTTTATCCTGAATTTTTTCAGCATTTTAACTAATGAATAAAAAAAGCTGCAGCTCATAATTGTAATCCCTCTTTAACATATTGTGGGAAATGTGACACATAGTGTCAGTCTTGAGGTAGACATCAATATTTGTTCTTTAGAATAGACGTCTGACACTTAGCCTACTACAGGGGATGTGGTAGTGTGTTGATTATTGTAGCCGTGTAGTTTGGCTAGTGATCTGGATTTATCAGTTTATATCACACCATTGGAAGCTAGGGAATTTAAATTCAGCTGATATAATGACTTTGGAATAAAAGCTAGAATCAGTGATGGTGGCCATGAAAGCACCAGATTGTTATAAAGACCATCTGGTTCACTAATATCTTTCAGAGGAAAAAAGTCTGTAAACATTACCTAGCTTGGCATACATGTGATTGCAAGTTAGCTGCCCTATTAAATCTTTCAGTTCAAGAAATGGGCTGGTCTTGTCACCAACGTCCTCTTAAAAAAAGTTCCTTTTTAATTGCACCCCTCACGTAAAATGTAACATAAGGACTGTGTGTATGAGGAGTAATCTGATGGGCTTTAAAAGCAGTCTCCTGGGATTCTGGTTGGCTGGAACCTCCCTGGGTTGGGTCTTACATGTTACGCTGCATTCAAACAGACTGTGGATACTGTGGGATATTGATTGATGTTGTGTACTTGCCTGGTACACCATGTGCTTCTCGGGGAGTAGTAACCATCAGACCCTTAAATTGTGTTTTTGTTCTTCTCAAGTCTTTATAGAAGGGTTTGCAGCATCTGACCTAACAAACTGTTTACTCTCACTTAATAATGCACAATCCTGCAGCAATTTGGCGATTAACCAGCTGTCTTTGCCTTCTCACTGCTATTTCAGGTACTTAACTGCTTTCTAATTGCAGTTCACAGCTGATCTAGAGGATTACTGCTGTTCCTTCATCATTGGTAGCCCATTATGCAGGACAGAAAGCCAGAATTTTAGCCAACAGAACGAAAATAACAAAACAGGGCTTAAACCAGATGGAACAGATTCTCCCAAAAACTCTTGTAACTGAGAGCCATAGCACTTGGATGATAATATATAGGCTTTGATTATTGACTACTTAAATACACCTTGATTGGCTAGCTACCCTGTTTTCCCATGAAAACGGACTCTCTTGGAAAAGGCTGTTAGGCAGTATGACATTACCATAATTTTTTAGACTCGGGTTCTCAAAGGAATGGAAGATGAAGGCTCTTCTCTAAATTTTGATAGCAATGGTTGCATTTTTAATTAAAAGGAACTGTACAAATGGATTTGATGCCATGCCAAATTAAATTTTACCTCTTTGGATTTAAAATATTTAAATATTGATGCCGAATGTGTGAATTTTTTAAAACTTTGCCCTCAAAATCCTTAATGTGTGTAACAGCACTTATTTGTATCACAAAGTCTACTGAGTTCCAGGTCTAAATTAACATAGCCAGTATCCCAATTTACGTAATCATACAATATGGAAACTCAGATGTACAATATTCTAGGGCGAGCAATATTGAAAAATATGCAAATTGGACTGATTCCTTAACTCTGGCCCATAGTGTGAATGAATTACTGTACTTGGTGACAGGCCTTCCTGAGTTTTGCTGGCTTTGCTCTGATTGAGTTACGTATTAAAAGTATCAATTATGAATGTGCTGAAAATTCAATTAAAATCAAAATCCAGTCACTAACCTGCCAGTCCCAGGCAATCATATACAGTGTATAAGAACAGAGTTAAAAAAAACAGCTAATTAGAAATTTTGCTTCTGGAATTTGTCTCTGTGATAAAAAGTGCCCAGTGCAAAGGAGGCAATGACTAAGCAGCAACAAGCAGAAAACCTGACAATCAAAAAATAATTTTCTGGCTACACAAGTTGCACTCCCTCCTCTGGATATCCTGGACCAAAGCTGTGTCACTTCTACGTGCGTGGTCTCTGTCGTTGACGTGCTCTGGTCTTCATTCCCAAGGCTCACAGTTCCCATTCTCTGCAGAAAAATGCTGCCAAATTCCACCTTCAAAATCTCCTCTGCTCCCAGACATTCAACTTAAGATCAACAGTCTTGTCAAGTTGTGCTGAATTAACAATATTCCCATTGCACACAGCAATACCAGTAGATTTTGGATATTGATAGATTCTGGTCATTGCAACTCTTCCTCCTTTATTTTATAAGTAATTATGCACATTTTCATCCCTTCCTTTTTATGAATATTTCTTACTATAGTTCACAATTTCTTTGTATTCTTCACTTTTTTCCCCATGGAGAATTTATTGTGAAGGATTGGAATGACATTCATCAGATAACCTTGTGGGAATGCAGCACGATTTTGATATATACTGTGGGTTATAAAATTACATTTTTTACATCTTCAAAATGCAAGAGACGGAGTCAGCGAACTGAAGAGTCACATGACAAAAATGGGGAGGAAAAAAAAGCTAACTTTGACACTGACATTTTTTAAGATATGGCATTGACATTCTGTGTCCAAAAGTATATTGGAGAAACTTATAGGTACTTTTATTAATAGCATTCTGTAAATATCTTAAAAAGGTCACCCTATTATGTGCAGTGCCTTGGTACTGCAATTTAATGCAGGAAGAGGGGTCCCCCATCAAATTGCATTTGATTTATATCACAATGCATTGGTACTATTATTTTTATTTAAACTTATGATATGCTCTTTATTATAACCCTGAGAAATTGAAACAGTAATATTAATATCAATATAATTGAAACAATGATTAAAATATATTATAATATATAGAGTATATGTAATTTCCAATATTATATTAGCTAGTAATGAAAACTTGCTTTTCTACTGAATACACTTTCAAATTTAGTCTACAATTCATTTTTCATTGTTGATTCTTCTGGTTAGATTCAAGTACTGCTAGATTTTCCCATCAGGATACAAATCCACCCAGGTGCCTCCATATCACTGACACTGACTGCAGACACTTCTCCAGTCCAACATAACTAATTATAGTTGTCACAACAAGTCTCATCTGCTAAGAAAGAAGATGAGAATTAGAACTTCACATGGTGTGTTTGATTGGATAGAGACTAATCAGTAGAACAATAATAAAAGTTCAAGTTCAAGTTTATTGTTATCAGGTTTATTATCATGGACATGCATACCCAGGGTGCAAATGCCATTTAAATTAGCTCTTTGGAGCAGTGGTACAGTTCTTTGCAAACATCATAAACATAAGTTAATATAAATTGAAATTAACATAAAATATACATAATTTTCAGGACAAAATAAACAAAATAGACATAAAGACAGTGCAGGTTGAGAAAGAAAAAAAAATACAGTCTCAGTTGGTCTTATGTTTTTTTTTTCAAATTGATTCAGGTGAAGAGGCAGAAACTGTTGTTGAAGCTTTAGGGATAGGTCTTCAGGTTCTGGTACCTCCTAACTGATGACAGCACTGAGAAGAATGTATTGCTGGGCTGGTGGGGAACGTCAATGTTGGATGTCACCTTAACCTAATCTAATCTAATCTAAAAGTCCTTGATAGCGGGGAGAACTGTACCACAATAGAAGATGCTTCCTGTGCTTTAGAGTTTCCATACAAGGCCATCATAAATCCAGTTAGAGTGCTTTTTATTGCACATCTGTAGAAGCTTGAAGTCTTCAATGACATGCTGAATCTCCATAAATCCTAAAGAAAATGAAGATACTGGTGGACCTTCTTCATGGTTGTATCTACATGCTGAGCTCAGGGTAGATCCACCTAGATGTTGACCCCCAAGGACCTTGGTGCCCATCCTTTCCACTGAAGGCCTTACAGTGAGGAGTATTTTTACCTGAATTCCAATTCCTGAAGTCTACAATCAGTTCCTTGGTTTTCCTGACATTGAGAACAAAGTTTTGCTGTTGCAACATCACTCAAAGGGTACAATGATGTACAAAACCTGAGGTCCGACATCACCAGGTTCAAGAATATTTATGGTCCTTCAATCATTTGGTTCTTGAACCAACCAGCACAAGATCACTTCACACAAAAGCAATTCTGCAGATGCTAGAAATCTTGTGCAAGAAGTTTTCCAGCATCTGCAGAATGGTGGTGTGGCTTGGCAGCATAGTAGTGTAATGGTTAGCATAATGCTTTGCAGTGCCAGTGATCTAACTTCAATTCCTGCCTCTGTCTGTAAGGAGTTTGTACGTTCTTCCCAGAAACTCGTTTATTTTTTCGTGTGCTCCAGTTTCCTCTAACATGTATGGATTAGGGTTAGTAAGTAGTGGGCATGCTATATTGTTGCTGGCGACACTTGTGGGTGCCCTCAGTACATCTCCAAACTGAGTTGGTCATTGTTGCAAAGAACGTCTGTCACTCTAGGCCTTGGTTTTGATGTAGATGAAAGAAATATAGCTAATCTATCTATAATCTATTTACTAACACACAAAAATACTGGGGGAGCTCTCCAAGTCAGTGATGCTGCCTGAATTGTGGATTTCCTCCAGAATTTTGTGTGTGTTGCACAAGATCACTGGAGTTTAGATATACCATGACCACTTTGATCACTTTGCATTAAAATGACTGTGATTGTTTTTGATTTACCTGTGTTCTTTTATAAAAATTGTGGTTAATTAATATATTTCTTGTGAAATACATTTACATGTCTGAAATGCTGCTGCAAAGTTTGCATTGCACCTCTGCATGCAACAATGAACTTGACTTTGACCTGTCTCACTCTGTATGCCTCCTTGTCAACATCTGTGATTCTGTCAGCAGAGTGGTGAATGCAGATGGTATTGGAGCTATGCTTAGCCACACAGTCATAGCCATACAATGCAGGGGACTAAGCACACAGCCTTGAAGTGGACCTGTGTTGATGGCCATCTTTTCTGTAGTTATAGAAGCGAGTGTTGGCAACTATCTACCTTTTGTAATAATATATAAAGTCCCCTGACCTAGAGTCAAAAGACTTGTGGCTATTACCAATGTCAAAAATTTTATCATTGATATAGAATAAATTTTAAAGAAGGAATTAAAAAAACAGGAAGAAGGTTAAAGGAAAGCTACAGACTGAAGTTCATCTATAAAGATTAATCCATCTTGATAATGACACCTATGAGAATTTCACAGCTGATATGGTGTGATAGAGGCAGAGGTGGGAAAGGTTACACAGGTAGAAGTAATCCTTTCTGTGGAAAGGCTTATCTTAGAGTCCAGCTGGAAGCAAACAGACTGAAGCAATCACCAATGAAAGGATGAAGCTCAGTGGCAAGTGTTCATGTCAAAGGGCAGAGGCATTGGCTTTGATCTTCCTAATGTTTAGCTCATGAAAAAAAACGCAATTCATCCATGGTTGGATGTCAGACAAGAGTTCTGATAGCACTGAACTTAAGGTAGGTGATAGGAAGGCTGAGCTGGGAATTACCCATATATCTGAGGAAGTTGACCCACTGATATTAAAAATAAGGCATATTCTTTCAGCAGACACACACATGGATTAAATGTAGAACTTCACAAGTAGCTGTCTGAAATGATCAATTCCTACAAAAGTTTCCCAAAATAGCAACTCTTTGTTTGATTCACTATTTAACAGCACAGAATGGCTCAACGTTCTTGTACTCCACTCATAGATATGAAGATAACTCATCATAAAAAAAGCATTTGGGAATGTATTTTCCCATTTTAAGACTCTATGAAAATATGTTAAGACAATCACAAACAAATGATGTTTCCAGCACTGAAAATTATGTTTTACCCATGTGTGGTCTCATTCCTTCAGGTTTTGATGTTTGTTGAAAATTGAAGAGGAAATGAATTAGTATTTTTAATTTTCTTTTTACCACTCTTAAGGCATGCTTTCTTCTTGTTTTGCTTCTGAGACAAAGGTTTATGACTTAAAGTACCCATTCCAAAGACTTCAGTTTGAAACACTCTATTGTGTTGTTTGATACTACTCGCTTACTTGCTCCCTTAGCTCCTAAGTGGAACATACGCCATCAATGACTACCCATCCCCATCGTCCTCG
Source organism: Mobula hypostoma (assembly GCF_963921235.1). NCBI lineage: Eukaryota > Metazoa > Chordata > Chondrichthyes > Myliobatiformes > Myliobatidae > Mobula > Mobula hypostoma. Next base: position 45,996,438 of record NC_086115.1, on the reverse strand, counting down.
GAAGTTGACAGTATGGTTGAAGTTCATCAACACTTCTGCAATCCATTGCATCTACTGTACAGAGGATTGGCCTATACAGCTTCACCAGAGCCCTGTTGTCCGGCCTTACTCATTTCCAACTCTCATGGTGGGACATAGGATTGGACTTTAAGAGGCACTGATGGATACTGCACTACTAAAACAGCTTAACTTTCATCATTTAAATGGGACACCAAAATGACTTACCTTTTGTTCCTGTTGGTGGACATGAAAGATAATATTATTCCTCCTGGGAAATTTCAATGAAGAACATAACATGGCAAGTGTCCTAACCAATATCTTTTCCTGAACCGTAATCACAAGAATAGGTAATTTGGTTTTTAGAGCTTTGCTGTCTCTGGGAGCTGGCTGTGCACAATGAGGCTAATATGTCCTCCACATTTCAAGTAGCTACACTTCAAAAGACACTTTTCTTGCAGAGTGATCCAGGTTGTCAAAGACGATGTTATACAAATGAAAATCCTTTCTGTTGAATGTTTTTTGTTCTAAGGTCTGGACTGTTTTATTAAAGATTTTTTCAGTCACTTTATTTAAGTGGTACGCAATTGCTTGTCCTCTGCACTGGGTCCCACTTGCTCTGTAAAAGGGCACTGTGCCTTCTGAAGAGTTGGCTAACAGTAACTTCCCATGTAATAGTCCCACCGAAAATGACAAGTGCACATGTGGTGACATTAAGTGCAAAATTAAACAGAAAGTCATTGGCTGTTATGATATTTGACTGTACCGAGTAAGATTACCATTCTCACAAATAATCATATTGCTTTAGATTAATCCATATACTAACAACTCAGCTCCAGCAGTCCGCTCATCTCGTGGCTTTAACCCTGACTTAGCTCTTTTTCACCCTCAAGCTCATACTATTGATTAAAATGACCAACTTTTTTCCCCACATAAACTATGTTCTCGCCACACTCCATTTGATGTATGACCTGCTTCCACAATTTTCCTTCCCAAGACACTTTGTCAGCCTTAGCTTTGAGCCTTTATACATCCCTGTCTAAGCACTGTGTCTGATTGCAGTCTTGTCTCTGCTTAGGAATCTGAATGCTTCTCTTTTCCTTTGCTGGCAAATTTTAAAAGTTTGCAATTAATGCAAGTGGAGGCAAGCAGGTAATCTAAAAACATATATAAGTGATGACAAACACAAAGATTCATAGAATTTTGCCTGTTGAAATATCATTAGATGTGGCAGGAAGAATAATTATACTGATAAAAATAGATTCAAACCAAATACATAACATTTTAGAAACAATTTATTATGGGAAGTAAACAAATAGTTACAGATCAGCACAGCAAATTACTTTTACATATTATGTTTAATATTTTAAAGTTGTTAATAATGTTATATGAAACATGGGAAGTTAATTAGCAATGAAAAATAATCTACAAACATTACACGTGATACATGAAAGACCATGATTGTCTTCAGGAAAATTTGACAATGACAGGATACATTATCCACTGGTGATGATGGTTTAATTATCAGGGAATATTGTATTCCTTGGTCACTTCCTATAGATTGTATTCTTACCCTGAAAATCATCAATTTTGTAAAACAACTCACTTTTGTAAAGATGTGGCTGAACCTACAGCAGTGTGCAGTGGGAATTCGATGTGTCATTACTATAGTGCTTTGCTCAGCTACTGAAAGTCCTTAGCCATATGTGCACCATTTGCTGCAGAGCATTTTAAAGTATCAAACAACCTCCACTGTTGTTGGTGGATGTTATTCAATGATTGAAGGGCTACTTTCATTGTGCAAGTTTTATTTTCTACCAACGGTAAAGAAATACTTTCCTACTATGCAATATAGACAGGCCATCTGCATTATATGCGCACAGATCAGTAAAATATATATTTTCAAAAGACACAGTGATAAGCATCAAAAGTATAAAATCAAGAAAGATGACAAATGATCAAATGAACTGTTCTCTGGTATGTTATATTAAATGTCTCGGACATTCCTGCACTGCACACCATTGCCCCATTCGCTGTGTAAGCAGTTGGCCTGTTCCCAAACCTCTGCCTGTGATATTTTGTAAGCGGCTAAAAGATGAACAAGAGCAGGCTTGCATAGCTGGCTGCCTCATGCTTCATTTTGCTGGCTATGGAAATGGCTCTCCACTGCTATGAACATCCTGCTTGCTTCCTGGCTAAGGTCAGAAACTCACCATATTGATTACACGGGGTCTTTCTTTAGCCAGAAAAGAGCCATTCACAAAACCATAATTCCTTTCAGTTAATCAGTGAAGTTGTCTATCATACAAAAGTAATCTGATCCTTGTATTTTAAGTCAGAATATGAAATGCACAAAATAACATGCACACGTATTAAATATATCTAAACAGTTAAAGAGAATACTTTGCCCTGAGAAGTTCATAATTGTAGAGGTTATTTTAAATTATACCTCTGCTATTGATATGCATTTGTCCATTTAACATCTAGAATCTGTGAAATCATAATAGGACTTGTATTTATTGAAGGCAGTAACCCTACTGAATACCCATTGCTTCAATTTCCTTGTAATGCGAAAACCAGATGTTTGACATGGCTGCACCTCCTCGTAGCTTTGGCCTTTAGCAAATGTTTTACAACTACTCACTAGCAGTGTTTCCCATTCAAGACAGGAAGCTGAGGTAATCGTGAAACATGAGGACCAAGCAGGATCCTTAACTCACATGCACGGCAGCTGGTGCTGTCTTCCTCTTGTACCTTTGGCACAGACCCGTTTCTGACGATGACTGATATCAAAAGAGATGCATGAATTCAGCCAGTGATGAGCTTCCCCATTCATTAAATCCTGTAAAAAACAATTTATCACACAATGGAAACAGACCTATGACTGGGGAAATTAACCCCTTAAAAACAAAGTTGACATCTCATTTGATGCAGCCTTTAAAACATAGTTGTGAGCTTATTCGCAATATACTGGGCAGTAAAATGATTTCATTAAAGCTAACCAAATGTAAGGAGTGTTAATTTGTTCCAGAATATAATGTTATTGAATTCATATGCTGTGGGGTTCCTAAACAATCAGCCTTGAAATATTTATGAGAATGCATGGGGTGTTCACACATTTACTAAACATTGTTAATAAAATGCCAGATTTAACTATTTGATTGCTTAGGATTTTTTTTATTATTTGCTGTTGGTACTAAGCCAGGTAACCAAGCAAGGGAAAACACAACACTTATGTAATAATGAATCATGAGTCTCATATTATTTCATGATGTTTCAAGCTTCATTAACTAATAACAAAGAGTTCAATGTTATCGTATTTGTACAGCTATAGTATTTGGCTATAAAGGCTTAAAGTTGGTATATTAGAAACACAGTAAATGAAATAAATATGAAGCAATAAGACTCAAATCGGCACTATTTAATAATACTGTAGCATGTGCTGTTTTGCAAATGGACACAATACTGTTCTTGATATATAATTTATCTGCTGGTAATTGGTAGCTACTCATTAACAAGCATGATGTTATTTATTTATTTTGTTTATTAGGTGACATGTAGTGCTTGCATCCAGAGGGAATCGCGTGGAATAGATGCCTCACAAGTTTGACCTTGGTTCTTATAGCTCTCTATTGTTACATTAAAATTCCAATAACTGGTCTCTGATACTAATGTTATACTTGGCAGGATTGATGATAGTCTATTCAATGTCTGCCTTTGTAGCTTGAGACTGTCTAAAGTATAAAGAATACTTCATTCATTCAAAATATTATTTTATATACCTCTTTTTATAGTCAAGTATGGTAGTGAAAACAATTGATAACAGCCATTTTGTGTTAATTTTGTAGAACTGCCATATTACTTCAATACTAATTTCACATCTTCTCCTGGTAACAAAAAATAAACTTTATGAAACAAACCATTGTAATTCATGCTCAATATATTTCCTAGATATCTCCTGCCTAAAGGCAGATTATTTTAACTGCAATGTGTGGGCAAGTAAGCAATATTTCTTTATTCATGCCACACTCCTCTCTCCTTTTCTGGTAGGAGGCATCCTTATTAGTGGCTGTGCAGAACAAAAATATTTTCTTCATTTTATATGCTCTTCACCACTGTGAGGTATCTGAACCAACAATCAGTTGAGCATTCCCAAAGAGGTTCATTCAGCAGAGCTAAACTGTGTCAACTCCTTTTGACAATTAATTCAACTTCCAATTCTGTTAGCAATCAATAGCTGAATTCCAGACTCTACCAAGTTAAAATATAATTGTTGGAATGTTATTGAGAATCTCTGGAGGAATTGACCAATAGCAACCTCTTGTGTTTATGTATTAATCTCAGAGCAGTAAAGACACTAAACAGGAGAATATCAAGTAAAATTTTGACACTGGGTCAGGTTTACTTATAAATGCAGGTCTTGTGGAGTTTTTTTGATGTAGAGAAGATTGTGAGAGAGAGCAAGCTAGAGAGAGAGAGAGAGAGAGAAGAGGAAGAACTTCTGTGGGGAAATCCATATACCTAAAATTTGATAATGAAAGGGAATTACTGAACAATTACCAATACAAATGTTAAAATTAGAGGAATGTAATGTTCTGAAGGGCTCTCAAGCTGTGGGAGATTAAACAAAAGAAAGAGGAAGGAACAAAAAGGAATTTAAGCACCAGGATCAGAAACTTAAAACTGAGAACTTAACTGGGAGCCAAAGCCAGTCAGTCAGCATATGGACAATGTGTGAATGATATGTGTTGGAATTGAGTAGCCAAATTTTGGAGATAGTAAAGAGTGTTCAAAATTAATCTAATATACTGATCACAAAGACACGAATAATGGTTTCTGAAGTATGTGAGCAGGGGCAAGGGATGGAATCAGACAATGTTACAGAGGTAGAACTTGACAGCCTAAATGTTGGCAAGCATATAAAATCAAAATCAAGCGGGACACCAAGGTGAGACATTGTTTGTTTCATCCTCAAGCTATGGCCGGGGAAGAGAAATGTGGCTAATGGCAACAAAATGACAGACTAAAGGTAAACACTTTGTTTTGTCGGTACTGGAGGAAATTTCTGTTCATCCTGTATTGAACATTTAGCATGCACTTAGATAAAGTAAAAAGATTAAAGATGTCAAGCAAAGAACTAGTAAGATAGAGATAAATGGGTTCAGCATACATGCGAAAACTAATGCCTTGCTTTCAAAGAGCATCACCCAAAAACACTCTGTAACTGAATAGTGGGTAGGCTCCAATGATAGATGCTTAGAGACACGAAAAATTACTTTACAAAAACAGGAAGAATACTCAATAGAGGTGATTCCTGGGATAAGTAAGAAAGGAATCAGACAAGTGCATCCAAGGAAAATCATTTGAGCATACCAAAAGACGTAGATGAATCAAGGGATAGTTTATATTTCTCACAGTAGACAATTGTATGTAAAATTAACATTTAAATACATATAAATATGATTGAAATAGTTATGCTTAATTGGTGCAAACCATCTTTCATATTGAAGGATTATGGGTGACACATAATCAAATTTTAGGTGCTAACTTCAGTTGATAACTTTCTGTGTGGACTGCAACTGTCAAAATTGCATCCCTCTCTTCCTTTGGGATAATCTTTTTGAGAAGAGGTCAGTGTGTGGTAGCCAATGTTGCTGATGACATAATATTTGGTGGGAAGGTATATCGCAATGAAAATATTTGAACTATGTGATTGGATATAGCTATGTAGGGTGTATAATATAGCTAGGCAAATAGAGTTCATTATAGGAACATGTGAAGTCACACAAAATGTGAGGAGGGGTCAAAAAGCAGATTATTGACGACTGGAGAATTACAGTTATTGAGTGGAGTTCAGAGAATCTAAATAGCAGACAAGTGCAGTAAGCAATTAAAAGGGCAAATAGTATATTGGCCTTCATTGCTGGGGTAGAATTTAATAATAGGGAGTTACTGTACAGGATGTTGACAAGGAGGAAAATACATAATTTCCCCCAGTTTCCGTACCCTCAAGTACAACAATCTGGCCTGTACAGACTCCAGCATTCTCATGGAATCTGACTTTTTAACAACCCCATGACTCAGTAGTTATTGAGGAAGCCAAACAATATCTATGCTAGCAGAAGGAAACAAAGAAAGCACAGTTAGTTATCAAGGAACTATCTCCCCAACTAAGCTGTGTTAACAGAATGGTAAGTGTAGACACAAATGAGCTTGATGCGGCCTATATTGGTAGGACAGATGAGGAAGTAGTAGACTCCTGACCAACAACTTAGGTTACACAGCTCACTACATAACCATAATTAATTCAAAATTCTTACTTTATTATACCTAAGTAAATTACCTAACATCCTGCCAATGTTCTTCTTGTAAGAGTACTCACCCTTATATTGACCCCGATCAACAATTTAAATTTCAAAGTCAATTTATTATCAAGGTACACATATGTCACCGTATACAACCCAGAGATTCATTTTCTTGCAGGTATACTCAATAAATCCTTAATAAAATAATAACCAGAAAAGGAGATCTCCCATTGTTCAAACCATTGATCCTTTTTCTACCTCCCCTGGGCAGGGAAGTCTTCCTTGCAGTAGTCTGTGTCTGACATTCTCTCCACTCTGCATTCAAAATCCTCCATTCCTATTCAGGTTCCTTACTAGATCAGGAGTATTTTATCTCAACTCCATTGCTTCTGGTTTATCTGTCTAGGCTGTGTCAACCTTTCATTTGGTCAGCTCAAGACTAAAGGTAGTCTCACTTAGTTGTTCTTATCCCAAAGAAGGATTTGGCTATTCCTCGCTTCTCCCCAAGTCAGGCCAATTCAAACCAGTTATAGCCTTCTCAACCCAGTCACCTGAGCTCAGTTCACAGACACAGATGGCTCTTCCATAAGTCTATTGTTCTTATATCAACAAAGAGCAATTCACAATCTACTCCTCAACTAGAAATGATCCTTGGTTTAGCATATTGCTGGTAAGGGCCTCATATGTCCATTTTCAATTAGTTCTGATCCAAGTCACTAGGTACAGACCTGAAGAGATATTTTCAGTTGGGGGACATTGTGAAAATGCTCTGACCATCAGGGCATGGACAAGCTGTCAAGATTGCACCATGGGGAGTGGAGATGTGCTGGGAGTCACAAACCATATTGTAAACATAAAGTCAAAAGGTACAAGCCAATCAATTTGTGCATGCATCAGATATCAGATTGCTCCCTCCATGTTTGCTTTGTCCACACACCCTTCCCCACTAATCTCCCACCTGGCACATATCCCTGCAAGTGTTCGAAATGTCATACCTCCCCATTCATCTCCTCCCTTATCACTATTCAGGACTATGAACAGTCCTTCCAGGTGAAACAACACTTCACCTGCGAATCTGTTGGGGCCATATTGTATCTGGTGCTCCCGATAAAGCCTCCTCTACAATGGTGAGACCCAACTTAAATTGGGGGACTGCTTTGTGGAGCATCTCTGCTCCCTCCACCAGAAGAGGTACTTCCCAGTGGCCAATCATTTTAATTCTTCTCCCCATTCCTGTTCTGACATGTTGGTCCATGGCCTACTCTTTTGCCATGATGAGGCCACTTTCAGGGTGGAGGAACAACCCCTCATCTTCCATCGAGGCAGCCTCCAACGATGGCATGATTATTGATTTCTTCTTCTGGTAACTTTTTATTTCCCCTTCACCTTGCCTCTTCTTCTATTCCCCACCCTGGCTTCTTAACTTATTTCTTCACCTGCCTATCACCCCTCCCCTTGGTGCCCCTCCTTCTTCCCTTTCTCCCATGGTCCACTCTCGTCTCCTATCAGATTCCTTCCTCTTCAGTCCTCTACCTTTCCCACCCGCCTGACTTAACCTATCACTTTCTAGTCCTGAAGGAAAGTCTCGGCTCGAAACATCAAATGTTTACTCTTTACCATAGGTTCTACCTGACCTGCTGAGTTCATTCAGCACTTTGTCTGTGTTGCTCTGGATTTCCAGCATCTGCGCAATCTCTTATGTTTATTATTATTACTTGCTAATTACAGTGTACAATATATAAATGTGTATGTATTTTCAATAACTATGCACTAAATATATCCTTTGATTCATTGTATCAGCCACTGGTTAGTTGAATGTTGACCACCCATGTACTGCCAGTCATAGATGTGGTTTAAGTGCACCTTTATTTTATTTACTTGCCTTACTAACTAACTAAACAAAAAAAAATGTTGGCTGCTCTAAGGCCAACAAAGCTGTTTTCAGGAAGTGCAGTAGTGAAGTAGTGATTTGATTCATCCCACATGGTCCTGACATAATACTTCTTTTCGTATGGTCCTGAGATAATATTTCTGCAAGATAAATTATTTTTCCTTTACTGCTGGAGTACCACAACCATAATTCTTGCCCTTTGTGCCCTGCCTCTATTGGCATGTTATGCAATTGATTGCTGGAGATTTGTGGTGCCCTTCACTTTTTCTGAAGCAAGACCAATTAGACCTAAAGGAGACACACTAATGTAAGAAGGCTTTTTTTCTACTTTTAGAACTCCTGCTGTGGTCGGGTATGGCATAATGTTTGCAATGCTTGAGTAACTTCGCTGTTAGTGCACATTCATGCTTGATTACACTCACTTTAGGTCCAGGATTTGCAATTCTAACATACATGAAGCATTGCATATCATGAACGTTAGAATACTTATCCCTTGTGATCTTGCATGAAACTGACTCAAGTACAACATGTACCATAATTCTGTTGTGTACTTCAATGCACTGAATAATTTCTACATCCATAGGTTTATAACACTGCTGGATTTATTCTATTAACATCAAATCTAAAGACAAATGCACAACTCAATATCATGAACATGTCTTTAAATAACCAACAGGGACTTCCTGCCATAAAGATGAACTCTCCCTCAAAGAGAAAGGAAGTTGAAGAATAATAATTGATGTTGAATCGAACTGTTTGGGTTTGGTACTCTTGATAATAAAATTACACCCACAGCTCACTAATAGTGTTCAGCCCACAAATTTACATTTTTTCTGAGTCATATTAAACAGACAACAGCTTAATGTATAGAAGCTTTATATATCTCCAGAAGCTGCTTTTGACCCAGCATCTCTTCCCTTATATCTTGTGCTACATCTTCTGTAGCTCAAGTTGTAAGCCCAACGGAGCTATTCAGCTAGAGCCAGCTTTTGGAGACATCCATTAATTCAGTCCAATACAACTGCTTTTTGCTTGCCAAAACTCAGAAAAGTGCACATCTTTAACTGTGTGTCCATCTATCTTTTCCTTTTGAATCTGAAACCAGTACACTTTTAGCTGGGGTGGGTGGTGAGTTCAAACCTCAACAAAATTTTGTGTGATGACATTCCTCCTTATTTTGTTACTTGGTAATTATTTTAAGTATATAACCTCAGTTACTATCGTATTTGTCCAAACAGCTTCTCCCTACTTACTTATCAAAACCTTACAATTTTAAATACTTTAGGTCCTACCCTGAATATTCTCAGCTCTAAGAACAAAAATCAGAACTTCTTCAAATTTCCAATTAGTTGAAGTCTCTCATGTTCAGAATATTCCTGGTGAAATTTCTCTGTCCACTCTCTAAGGTCTTAAGGTCTTTTCTAAAACCTGGAGCCCTGATTTACACATAGTACTCCAAATGAGGTCTAGCCAATGATACAAAAAGGCATTGCTTTACATCCTTCTTATGTACATACAAAACTTACTTTAAGGTATACAAAATTATGAGGAGTATAGATAGAGTAAATGCAAGAAAGCTTTATCCACTGAAGTTAGGTGGCACTGCAATCAGAGGTCGTGAGTTAAGGATGAAAGGTGAGAAGTTTAAGGGGAACATGAGGGAAAACTTCTTCACCCAGATGGTCATGAGAGTGTGGAATGAACTGCCAACACAAGTGGTGCATGCAAGCTTTAGATGACTGTGCAGTACTTCAGATGAACCAATGTATACCTTTATATACAGTAACAAATATCCCATAAAATTTCCTAAATATTTTTTCGACTTTCCCTACCAACTCTAGATCCTTTGACTGTGGCCTTTGCTCCAAAGGCATTATTTAGTTAATGTTCTGTGTTACTGCTCCCAAAATGGATCAAATTGCACCCTCCTGTCTCACATTGCAACTGCTGAATTTTAGCTCAAGACTGGCCAGTGCTAATCTATGGCATGGACTTTGCAACAAAAATATCAGCAGGTTCTGCCATTACACACTGAAAGTGACAGCAACTTTGAGATCTTTGTACATCCTTACTTTAACGTGGAAGTCCCAAAGTTGTCAGTTATCTGCCATTCCTCTATAACTTGCACTGTTTGCAGCCTTCTTCACTGCAATCATAAAATCACTAGAACTGACATGAAATTAAGCCACTTACAAACTAATCCAGTATCAAATACCCTGAAGATCTTATACTTCATTACACAAGGTGTCAGTGAGATTTTAATGGTATACTAATCCCTAATTATTGCTTAGCAAACTACCTGGTCCTAAAAACTAATCTTGTGTATGTGTAATGTGTAGCATTCATGAATATTCAAAAGTATATGATATTTTAAAACAAAAAAAAACTAGTATGATTATTTCAGCTTCTGTGTTAGTTAAATGGAGGTTTCAATCACTCTTTAGCATAATTTCTTATATTTAATAGAAGTCAATTAAAAATTGCATTTTTGTCTCCAATTTGGTGTATACGAGAAATATTTTAATGTTATTTGGCGTAAAGATAGCTTGATGACATCACAGCTGATAGGAGAAAGAGATCCAATTGAACTGAGACCTGACAATTCACCTTAGATCTGTTCGTCACTGGATTTCAAATGTCACTGATCACTGTGGAGAGCCGCCCTTGAAATGGATATGCATATTGTTTCTTCAGCAGCACTCTTATGTTAGAGGGCTGCATCATTCTCTTATCCCTCTGCCATGGTCATCCATGACCTTTTGGCAGGAACTAGAGCAAACCCATCAAGAGATCATTCAAGGTCATCCATCTAATGTGAGGATTGTGTACAAGCCTGATTAATGCAGTGGATCAGAAACATTTTAATGTTATTATCATGTTCTAACAAAATATATCTGCATTGTAGGAGATTGACAACAAGATGTGCAATCGCATCTTATGATAATTTTATTCATTTTTTTACAAATGTTGAAAGAGATTTATGGAGTTATTATGGTGATGAAAATACTTGCAACTTTTTTTGAAAGCCAGCAGAAAGTGATAAAGATGTTAGCTTTCTCCAAAACACTTGGAAAATCGTAATTTCCCTATTCTTGCACCTATCTGAACAATCTTCCTAACACTTAAATATAATTAAAATTGAGTGAAATAATTAGCTTTATTTGTCACATGTTCATCCAGTGAAGTACATCATTTGCATCAAATCAAACAGGTGAGGATTGTGTTGGGGGCAGCCCGCAAGTGTTGTCATTCTCCCGGTGCCTACACGGCATGTCCACAACTCATTAACCCTAACCATATGTCTTTGGAATGTGGGAGGAAACCAGAGCACCCTGAGGAAACCTACACAGTCATAGGGTGAATGTACAGATAGTCCAATCAGTGATCTCCAGCACTCTAAAGTGATTGTGCTATCTGCCACTCTACCAATCTGCTCCTTCAAAACAGTTATTAAACACTTAGAAAAATAAAATGATAGCTAACTAAAAACTCGTAATGCTAATAATTAACTTTGCCTCTTATTCTCAATGAAATTTTATTTATAGATACAGCGTGAAACAGGCCCTTCCAGCCCAAAGAACCATAATGCCCAGAGAAGCACCTACCTAACCACAGCCTGATCACAGGACACTTTACAATGCCCAGTTAATCTACTAACTGGTATGAGTTTGGACTGTTGGAGGAAACCATGACACCCAGAAGAAACCCACCCACTTACAGCAAGGACTTACAAACTTCTAATAGAGGAGACTGGAATTGAACTCTGAACTCCCACAGCCCAAGCTGTAATAATGTTGCGATAACTGCTAGGCAACTGTGGCGCTCATCATTAATGTCTCATATCCTGTTTCTGGTGCCGGATCCAAATATCAAATCCATACATTAATTCTGCATAGCCCATCAAGGCTGGGCTGTACACCAAAAGACTAGAAGACCATAAGATATTGGAGAAGAATTGGGCCATTCCGCCCATCGAGTCTGCTCCACCATTTCATCACAGCTGATCCAATTTTATTCTCAGGCCCAATCTCCTGCCTTCTTACCATGACCCTTCATGCCCTGACTAATCAAGAACCTATCAACCTCTGCCTTAAATATACCCAGTGACTTGGTCTCTTACAGCACCTGTGGCAACAAATGCCACAGAGTCTCCACTCTCTGGCTAAAGAAATTCCTCCACATTTCCATTCTAAATATACATCTCTCTATTCTGAGGCTGAGTCCACGGGTCTTAGACTCCCCCACCATAGAAAACATCCTCTCCACATCCATTTCCTTGAGGCCTTTCAACATTCGATAAGTTTCAATGAGGTCATCCCTTATTTTTCTGAATTCCAGTGAGTAGGGGCCCAGAGCCCACAAGCACTCCTCATATGAGAAGCCATTCAATCCTGGAATCATTGGACTCTATAGAGTATTGAAATGGTGGCGAGAATACATAGGTTTGTCCTTCCAAATCCTACAGTAAGAGCTGAATTTGTATATTTCACAGCATGTTAGCCAAAACCTAGGACTGTTGCAGTTTCGACGTCCAAATGCAATACAGATCCTCCAGCAAAAGTCAGTTCAATGCAGGCCTACATGCCTTAGTGTGCTTTCTTCTTACTAAACCAAAATGTAAATGCAATGAACAAAACTGCTTTACATTTCTAACATTATTTGCCTCGACAGTAAAATTTACCAGGTTTCTCTGTTCCACTTTCATTGAAACTGCTGCGATAACTGAAGACATTTGCTGTGAAATCTAATTGTATGTTGTAAAAGAAAAACCTAATAGTTTAGTTTTGTAGGCTGTGTATCGTCCAAATTGAAAGTTTTCACTCGGTCTAAATCCAAAGTCTTTTCAACTTGGCATTTGACCTCACTGAAATTTGGAATCAATGAACTACGTCTCTTGCACAGAAGTCTTGAGCATGGCATGAAAAATGACATGAGTACACTGTTTTATTTTGGCTTCATACAGGCAAGGAGCAAGACTGCATGAAGGAAAATGCTATGGTTTCAAGAGGGCAGGAAGTTGGAGGTGCTTTGTGGTGTGGGAATGGTCGTGTGAACTGTCGTGTGAACAGAAATCAATCTCGTAAGGAAAGGCAGCCTCCGAATATATTCAAAGAACTATCCTGAAGGCAGATATGAGGCTTAGCCCGAGATTATTGCCAAAAGACATTTGCACTTTAATATAATTGTCTTTGAATCCTACCTGCCGATGCTACATTGGTGAATCAACAAAATGTCCCTTACAATTTAAAATGCATTAAAAATTATGCTTATGCTGTTAGTATGGCTGCATAGAATTAAAAGACTTAAAGTACCATGTGCTGTGAATTGTGTTACTGAGATTCCCCCAGGAGTTGTGCATGTTTGGCTGGCGTTACAAGAACTGACAAAGTTCTACAGACAGGGTCTGTTGGTACATTCCAATGTAATACAGGAGGTGGCCAAGCAGGGGGTCCTGGAAAGGTTAGACAGGGTCACTTCCCTGCTACAAACAAGAACATTTGATGATACCAAACAAATTTAACTGCTATAATTTCTTTGTTCATTATTTTTCCATAAATGTCAGGTAAATGTTGCATGACGAAACAATTTGAACCAATTTTAAAGTTATTAGAGAAATCAGTTATTAAGATAACACTATCAAGATTCAATCCCTTCCACAAACACAAAAGCTCCAAACTCTGCAAGAACATTAAGAAAAGGAGTTACTTTAGTTGAAATCTACTCATTTGCAAGCAGACTGAAATAGCCTCTGCACAAGGGCGTAAACATAAACCTCACCAATGTTCATTCTTTTATAATGAGAGATTGAACCAAAAATTGTGTCCTAATGAGGGGAGTGGCATTACTGAGGTTTCATTTAATTCTGCGGTATGAACTGAGAGGAACTTCGGGAAGTAGTTTGTGTTATCAGTGCTGTTGAAACAATACTTTAAAGGATAGACAATTATTAAGAAGGGAGTTGATTAAACTAACTGTGCTCAAGTTAACTTCACGGTGCAGTAACTCTTGTCATTTTTAATTGCCAGCTACAATCTTTTGTACAACTGCTCCTTTTTGTGTGGTCGTTTCCAATTCCTGGAACCAAACCTGCTTCTGCCAACCTACTCGAATGACTCATTGTCCAGGTTTGTTTCTGTCCTTTGCCTCCTTGCTCCTACAATTACACTGGTACGTGTTGGTCCTTGCCTCTTTCTCTGTCTTGATTCAGTTGTTTGATCTCAGGTACACAGCTAAAAACAAAACAAGGTAAATAATGGCACTTACTGCACTTACAATTTGCCAATAAGCAGTTGTAGTCATATGCCAATAAAAGAGAATTGCGACTTTTAAGAAGCCATTAGGCCAATTGCCGAGTGAAGTGGGATTCATTAAATATTGCTATTAATTTCAGAACTATTATCCACAGCAATTACACTTGCTCAATATACAGTATATTTGAAATTGACAATTTGCTCATTTTTGTGTTCATTAACCCGATATGAAGCTGGCAGTGAACAAGAATATTTTGAAGGGGCCAAGACCTCCCAGAAAATAAGGAGAGATGATATCAGCAGTCCTCTGCAGGGCTATTGGCCAAGTCCCTCAGTGTTTGCAGTGAATGTAAATATTTACAGCCATTTCTCATAAGTTGTAAAGGGTATAACACTCAGCATGTTTAAAGAATCTCTCCCCTTTACAGATGGAAGTGTTGAGCACCTTCTTAAAGGCCTGTGCAGAGGGTGATTCAGGCAGACAGATAGTTAGGTGAGGCTCTCACCAGATTTCAACAACTAGTTGTCTGATTTTCATGAGAATCACAGTCAGGTTTAATATCACCAGCGTATGTCATGAAATTTGTTAAATTAGTAGCAAGAGATCTGGCAGTTGAAAGCCTTCCTCCTCATCACTGTTACTGTTCTTCACTCACAGCCACTCTGTAATTAATGTATTAATATAGAAGACTCATTCTGCTTATGAACAGCAATAAATAAAGAAATATGGATTAATGAATATTTGAGATGAGCTACAAATACAATTCTTTACTGCTTGTTTTTTTTTAGGCAAAGTGTGCACCGTTGACCAAAGAGCAACTCTGGCGAGAGCATACTTAAATAAACAGTATGCTATGCTTTATTAAAATACAAGAAAATTATGATTCAGGCTAAGTCTCTCCACTGAATCAGACTAAATTCATTTCCAAGATTTTTTTAACTTAATATGTAAAGATAGCAAAGGCGAGTCGTTTGGCATAGTTAATTCTCTGTGTTCCATATATGAAAATAAAATCAAGAAGCCAAACTAAATTTCGAAGTAAGCTTTGATCTTGCCTCAGACAGTAAAGCTATCTTATCTTAATTATATTCTATACTGTATGAGCAGTTTACAATTCATAATGCTACACAGCCAGACAGTAGTAGCAGTGCATGTACTACAGCGGAAATGTCCTCTTATTATTTCCACTTGATGGGGAGAAATCTACCAGCACATCATTTAAGATAAAGATCAGTCTCCTAATTTGAATTCCAGACCTCTAGGCTCTACTCTACTGACATCTCCTCAGCATATGTGACATTTACCAGTGATACCATTATATCATTTCAAACTCAAGAGACCTGAAGGGAAGATGCAAAGACATATTAGAATACTGATTACATCAAAGAAAAAAAACTCAGGTTTTGAAAATATCCCAGAACAAAAAAAAAATACCCTTTGGTTAATCTCTCCACTGCAAATTAACTTTGCTTCAAATTAAGCCCTATTTTATTTAACCTTTGAAAGTGATCAAATACTATAAAAACAACTTATCACCTGCTTGTCAGTAATAGCAAATTGAACTATTTATGGGGCATCGAGATAGGTCAATAGGCACAATTTTTACCTTCACCCTCTTTGAAAAGCTTGAGAAGAAAGAGGGCAACTGTCAATCTAACAGTGTGGCAATCATTACAGGTTTGCAGTGAAGCAGAAAAATACTGTAATGAACAGGTCCTGCAGCCTTCTATCAGTCCATTCATCCTACACTTTCAGTGCTTGAGCCTTCTGGCCTTGCTGAGCCACAAATCCCAATCCAGCTGTTTAACCCTATTACTTGAACATGATGGGCACTCCTGTCACTAGAATGGTTGCAACAGTCGGATGCGCAGAATCTATCTTTCAGACAGGTAAACCTGCAGATAATTTATTTTTATGTGTTACTGAGCCTGTTGACAGGAGTCAGGTGGCATCTATAACACAAAATGTGTTTATGAAGTGCTTACATCTACCCGAACAGACTCTGTACCAGTCACTATCTTAGGCAGCTCAGAATGGAAGTATTTTATTTAATTTAAACTCCTGCTCATCTGTCCAGATAAAAGAGTGTGAATATTACTTTAGATTTAGTGGAAGTCCAATATGGCCATACATATCACTGAAGCTATTAGTGACACCTGGAATCATTCACATTAACTTAAAATCTTGCACCATAAATTTCTGGCATGAAATTTTGCCATTAAAAGATTATTCTGAATTCTCATAATGAATGGCTCAATGTTTTTGATAATGAAAATATACATGCTGCAGAAGGACTTGGATGATATCCGGCTGATGAATAAAAAAATTAAGACATTTCCAAGATTTTTTTTCAGGAATACCCGGTAAAAAAATGAAAACAGCTCTAATTTTATTTTATACGACAATGTGTACCAAAAGTTCTAATATTTCATTTAGTATGTTGACTTAAAATTTGTCATTATTTAAATCCACTGGGAGAAATAAGAATATTTGCAAAGGATTTCAATTGTTAATCTATTTGTACTTTTTCTTATTTCTATATACATTTTAACTTACTAATTTAAATATGAACAGATTCTATCCTGAGGATAATTTCCTGGGTTATAAGAAGACACTGACTTGCACCCCTGTCATGGATAGCAAAAGGAAAACTATTTCATTAAAAAATAGCCTTGGCAATAGGTACAATCTATTCAAAGTACCTTTTGCTGTCCTTCACCAAATAGAATTGTTAGAGGAGACATTTTGCCTCTAACTGCTATTTCTCTTGTCAGTTAACAAGAAGCCACTCCTGATATTAAACCTTGCAATATGAAAGTCGAGGATCAAATATTTTTCATAGTTTTATGTGGATGGTTTTATGAAAATTGCTCAAGTCTAAAAAGTCACAGCCTCAATGTAGCCAAGGTTAAGGATAATTTATCCATGATATTTCTAATTTTATTCAGAGCCTTTTTATTACTTTGCAGGCCTTTATGACTTTAAAGAAAATGTCAGTAGAGCTAAATGACATGGTACTGAATAATCTACTTACAAGCTTGAAGACATTCAAAAGTATCTTAAATTTCTTCAGCTATTTTCTCCCAAACCTCTTCTTGCCTCTTTTTGGTTTTGCATCGAGTTCTGTTTATGCTGTTTCCATTCACTTCATTTTTTTCCTTCCTTTTACCACTTACTCTCTCTAAATGCTAATTTTTTTTTGGCTGCGTAGCCGTGTGCCTAATCTATTACAACTAATTAAACTGTTGTAGCTGATACAATTTTAACCACTGAAAAATTTTTCTCCTTGTATACAATTATTGTAGCTGGGGTAAATAAATCAATATTCCCAATCCAACTGTAAAAAACAATCAAGAAATGCACTGCTTCTCAGGGAAAACACCAAATAATATTTATTAACTCGGCTGCAACTCACTGAAGAGACTAATACCACTGAAGCATTTTCTGCAAGAGTAATAATAAACAAACGATGAAAGTGGCACATGCCAATAATTTCACCACTTTACATCTCACAGTAATTGTAGAGTTTAATGAGGAACAAAAAATATGCACTCTGTCAATTAATAAAGAACAAGCCGCATTTTGGCAAAATTAGCTTCAACACAACTATTATTTCGATGCCTTGAACCAAAGCATTGTTTTGTCAGAAAATATATACCATGCAATAGCAAGCTAATGCTGTGGTCTCTGCACAAATATAGATTTTATATTTTAAAGACCTCAGCTTCTTTAAATCTCCTGCACTGCAGAAATGAACTCAACACACACACACACACACACACACACACACACACACACACACACACACACACACACACAGTAGTACACGCATAAAGAACTGTTCCTGCAGTGTAATATATATTTGGCAGCTCGAGGTACAAACATTCCAAATGAGATGAATGAGTTCAGTAATTGCACTAATATTTTACATTTGCCATTTTCAGCACTTGTAATAAAGAAGGTGTAATTTGAGTACTGAAAATAAAGAGGACAAATTATAAATCATAATAATTAGCCAGTAACGAAGGTGGGCTCATGTATATTTGGGGGTTAACTTCGCCAGAGATCGTTATGGAATGAAGCTGTGCCAAGTGGTAAAACATTCAGCACCTGAAAATTCATTATTACTATTTGATCCAATGAAAGTCTGTTCTTCAGGTATCAGTATATTTATATATATATATATATGGATCCGTGACTTTCTCCACTTCCAGTCATAGCACCTCATAAAAGTACATGGTTCTGTATTTAAATAAGAGAAATAATCAACGAAGAACAAAATTGTGCTCTGCAACAACTGCATCATCAGCACCATATTTTGCTCAAACAATTGGGATTAAAAATTTGTGAGTAAAACCCTAAACATGTAAATTACAAATAATATAAACTTCCAGCGATGGAGGTTTAAACTAAACACAGAATAACAGTCAACATAAGGTATATTACACAAAACAAATTGGCTATTCTTCACATGTAAAATAGTACATGGAATATTTTGAAAGAACTCCTGTAAAAAAAATGGATAGGACGTTAAAGAGCTGTGTTAGTGATAAATGGGAGAAAGAACTCTGTTTCATGCTATGAGATTGAAACTGAATAGACTTGAAGATTTCTTTTATGTCTGCTATTAGGTAATATAATTCCTTCAACATAGCTTTCAAATCGGGCTCTCCAGAGTCCAGGGTCTTGATGAAGGGGATCATTTTACTATCTTTTCTCCCTATTTGTTGACTTAATTAAATTTTTTTTTAAAGTTTATCATTTTTTTTAAAAACTACGTGACATAATTATCTTTTAGAGGACAGGGGTCATCAGCATGTTGATATTGACAAGATGCTGATATTTGCAAGCCATCTCTTATTTTGAATAATTGAATGCTGCAGCCACAAATTTTAACAACTCCAAAGAACTCTTACTAATATAGTTAATTCTGTGTTTGCATCACTTTCCAAAATATGCATCTGTAATATATACTGGCTCACAGCATATAGATGGAATGAAGAAGGCAAAATGTGTATAAAAATGGAAGCAAAAGAAAAATTGCATATTACACAATGTAACATCAGTAGAACTGAATAGAGGAGAGGTTACAACAGTCAGCTGAGAATATGGCATCCACTTAGCAATATAAGCAAAGACAATTTTTGACTACAACATTGATAGACTTAAAAGTCAAAGTAAATCATATTTCTATTGCTTTCCTAAATATCAAAGGAAGGAACTAAATGGAGAAATTTAACCATCATATTGTAAAAAAAACAGGAGATTATGGTAACCAAGAATGTTAAATGTGTAGGGATAGATGTATACCAAATGGAATTCATAGAAACGCATTATAAGTGGCTGGATAACAAATGGACGAAGAGAAAAATTAACATGTGTAACATTGAATTTACTGACATTATGAATAGGCATTACTGATATTGGAACAAAGTTAGTCAAAAATTAGGTATGATATTGAAATAATTTGAAATCTGTCTGAAAAAATAAGGCAGGATAAATTCTTTATGCTAGGAAATAAGAATTTGTTTCATTTACTAGTTTGGGAGAAAAAAACCCAGGGAAACATATTCAAAGGTTGGAATAGGGAAATAATTCATGGAATGTAGGCTAGGCCTCCCTCTATTTTTCTTTTAGTCGCATCCGGAGTTTCTCTGGTTAGCGGACGATTTCCCTCCACGCCTCTCTGACGTAGTGGGGAACCGTGTACGAGGCAAGTTACAGCAGTGGTTTGCCATTGCCTGTTGCCGGGTGAGCTTCCAAAGAGATCACCAGCTTGTAACCCAGCACGGATGGAAAGCGTGCAGGGGAGCAGGCTGGATTCGAACTCGGGACCTTTCATCCCGAAGTCCGGCATTGATGCCACTATGCCACCAGCCGGGTCTCCATCTATTTATCTTTGAGAAAATGGAGACACTTTTTTTTAAATATATATATCTCTAGCACAGTGGAGTTAGGTGGAAAGTTCCAGAATTTAGACTCATTGATAGCAAAAAATCGATATTTCCAAGGCAGGATAGCTTGGATTTTCATATGTCTATGTACCTTATCATTTTATCTATTAAGAGGGTCAACATTTTGGTAAGTGGTATTGAAGCAGCCTTTATGATTCTCTGTGGTAGATACTGTAAATCATATTTTTATCTCAACCACAGTGGTGGATAATTAAGGAAGTGGATGGAATGACTGCCACACAAGCTGCTTTGCCCTAGGAGCTGTCAATTAGGACTTAGATAATATAGCATGCTTCAAAGCTCATATACTGTAATCCACAAGATAAAAAAGCCTACATTGCATTAGATGTTTTGATTATTTTTGTACATATCTATGATATTTCAATGATCTACAGACACTTTTAAAACTCACATTGTTTCTGCTATTTATTCACCTATTTCAAAGCATCCGGATCTATGCCTTATAGATCTGAAAAAAATAGCCTCATGTTTACCCACACTGAAATCTGCTTGCCACAAGTTTTTGTTTGCATTCACTTAATCAATTAATATTGCTCTGTAATTCCTTGCTTCTATGTAGACTGCCTACACTGCCTTATATCTTTGTGTCATCATCAGACTTTGATATGTGTCTCTCTATTACCTCATCACAATCATTAATAAATGGAATGAACAGTTGTGGCCCCATCACCTACCCTAAAGGACAGGTACTCTAATTTGTGGGACATGATTCTACTAGTCATTTCCTGCAAATTAAAGTGCCTGCCCATTATCCCTACTCTCTGCCTCCTGTTTGCTCAGGCAATCTCCTAACCAAGTCAATAATTTGTCTCAATTCTATGAGCTTCAACTTCGGCTAATAGTCTCTTATGAGGGATTTTATCAAATGCTTGCTGGCAGTCCATATAAATAACAATCATAGACATTTCCCTCTCCACTACTTTAGTCATCCCTTGCAAAACATTCATTCAGGTTTGTCAGACATGGCCTTGCCTTTACAAGACAATGATGGCTCTCTCTGATCAACTGAAAACTTTCAAGATGTTCAGTCACTCTATACTTAATTTTAGACTCTGGTTATTTCCTGACATAGATGTTAGGCTAACTGGTCTTTAATTCCCTAGTTTACCAACTTTCTTCAATAACATGGACAGTATCCCAACCTAAAGGAACTAAAAGAAGAAAGCTTTGGAAGATCTTGGTTTAGGCACCTGTAATGTTCTCACCTATGCCTGTTAATGTCTGGAATGGAAACCATCTGGTACTGGGGATTGCTCCTCTTTAGTACCATTATTTCCTTCATTATTGTTAAGTCATTATATTAGTTGTGGTGAATCTCTATCCCTTCGTCCATTTCACTCTCCTTTGCATGTCTGGCATTCATAATTCTTCCTCGGCTATAACTACCGATGCCAAGTAATTTTTCAACATGTTTACCATTTCCTAACTTCCATTTATAATATTACTCATGTCAGTGTTTGTGGAGCCCTAATACTTTATTTCTGTTCTAA
The DNA here is from genome assembly GCF_963921235.1 of Mobula hypostoma. NCBI lineage: Eukaryota > Metazoa > Chordata > Chondrichthyes > Myliobatiformes > Myliobatidae > Mobula > Mobula hypostoma. The sequence continues at coordinate 45,974,528 of NC_086115.1, read as the reverse complement.
AACTTATTTTAAGAAAACAGGATTTTTACAGCCTTAACCATTTTCTTTTCATTATTTTAATGAGAAGGCATTTTTAAATCTGTGTAGAATTCCTTTTCTACTTCTTTGGATCTCTTCAGTTTTCCAGGATCCATAATGGTTTTTACATTCCTTTATGCTTTTCCTTTTGGTCATTCACCACTTTATCTGCCCATCGTTGATTTATGCTTGGCAAGCAGTACTTTGTTTTCATCGTTGCGTTGTTGAGATCTGTAAAACATTTAATTTTCCCTGAACACTGCTCACAGATCTTTTGTCATATTAGGTATTAAAACAGACTTTACCAGTTTACTCTGAATTGTCTGTCTCATCCCAAAAGACTATTATAAGACCATAAAACATAGAAGCAGAATTAGGCCATTTGGCTCATCAAGTCTGCTCCGCCTTCCACCATGGCAGATTTATTATCCCGCTCAACCCCATTCCCCTGCCTTCTCCCCATTACCTTTGATGCCCTTACTAATCAAGAAGCTATCAACCTCTGCTTTAAATATACCCAGTGAGTTGGCCTCCACAGCTGCGTCTGGCAACAAATTTCACAGATTCACGATCCTATGGCTAAAATCCCATTGAAGATAGCCTTACCAAAATCTGTAATCTTAGTGATGGTTTTGTTTTTTCTCCTTTCGAATTTCACACTGAACTCAATCATCTTTGACTGTTAACAGATACATATTCAGAAAAGGAACAAAAATGGCTTTTGGTCAAATTGGATTATTGCACATTATTACATCAATATATCCAGCATTAGCTAGTTTTAACATATAAGCTAACCTGAAGAGGGTCAAAATGAATACTTATCTGTTAATTTGAGATAGATTGTACCAATGTTAGTATGGAAGATAGACTTAACCTAAAGGAAAGCCTGAGTATTAATCAGAGCAGAACCATTATGAACTATTATGGGTCTCATACTAAAACATTGATTATTTATTTTGCCCCATAGATGCTGACTGACTTGCTATGTTCATCCAGCATCTTACGCATTGCTCAGGATTTCCATTGTCTACAGTATCCATTGTGTCTAGGAAGACATTTGCCTTCATAAGCTGCTATAAACAATAAGAAAGGGAAAACAGGGCATCAGTCAAGGCACTGGATGCAAAGGCACAGCCTGGACCACTGACTTCATAAAATCCTCCTGACTAACATCAAAAGTAGAATAGCCAAGCACAAAGCATTGTTACACTCAAAAGACTGAATATTTGAACAGTTATATATCTGATTCAACATTTTAATATCTCCAGCTGCATTCATTGTACCTCCAATGGAAGAGGTGGCACAATGATATAAAATTAGGAGTGAATTCCTCAACATAGAATAGAATAGAAGAAGAATAGAATATCTTTATTGTCATTCTTGTGGAGCAATGAAACAGTTTAGCAGCTCAACGTTTTGCAGCATGACAAAGAATATAGACATAAAATAAACATTTTCAACAGACCCCATAGCTCTCATACAATTAGGTTCATTATAGATAAGAAAATTTTTTGTGGATCACCGCCTACTGTGTTCCCCCCAGATAATGAGTCAGTGCACTTTCAGATTGGCCATCATGAGCAGGAAGCAGGAAAGGTAGCAAGACCACATCATGCATCTCGGTAGGAACCCTTACCATCCATGACTTCTGTCTGACTTTTTGACATATCTTCTGGAATATCTGTGCCATATTGAGGACATTGTTTATCTTGTGGACATTTGGGATCATGTTATGTAACACCACTGATATAAAGGTTAGCTTTATTTGTCACATGTAAATCGAAACATAGAGTGAAACACATTGATTTGAATCAACAGTCTGAAGGTTGCATTGGGGCAACCCACATGCATTGCCATGCTTCCAGCACCAACATAGCATGCCCACACTCATTAACCCTAACCCTAACTGTATGTATTTGGAATGAAGGAGGAAACCTCTGCGGTCACGGGCAGAAAGTACAAACTCCTTATAGACAGTGGCGGAAATTTAACTCCAATCGATTATCAGTAACGCTGTAAAGTGTTACGCCGACTGCTACAGTACTGTGCCCCCTCCCGTGGTACTGGATGAGATGGATTCAGGACAAATGTTGTAACCATCAGGAGGTGGAAAATAAAACGATCTGAGTACACTCCCCCAAGGATGTTCAATCATCTTTCTGACTTTGTCTTTCCCTGCCCATCATCACAGAAGATACTTATCTGTGAATTTAACTAATCCCATGTAATAGCAAGGACTAACTGAGTACATTAGGTCCAGTAAAGGTCTGGGAACCAGATGATACCCTGGAAGCAGTGCTGAGGACTTGCACTCCAGATAAAGCCACATCACTACTTTCTCCCGAACTTCACCCAACATGGCTATTGTGCATTACATCCACATTTAATAATTGTTGCTGATCACCAGACTTCCTTCTATATCACTTCCCAAACCACCTCTAAGTGCCTTGTGCATTTGCCTCTAAATGCCTAGAAGGTTTGGAGCAGCAAGCAGAATGGAAAACCTCCACCAAAAAATTGCTCTCCTAGTGCTATGTTGTGCTAACTTGGAAATACAGTATATTACCATTATGCTTCTCTCATGGTAACAGAGTTCAATTCCTGCTGAACAAAGCTGTGGGAGATCCTTCAATGCATGGGCTACAGTAGCTTAAGGAAGTAACTCATTACCACATTCTCAGGGATAATTAGGGATGGGTAATAATTGTTTGCCAAATCAATGACACCCAGACATTGAAAATAATTTTAAAAAATAATTGCACTCATCTAATAGTGATCCAAGATGGTGACTATTAAATGTGCCCTGATTCTCTGCTATGATCTCTCTAATTATGTGGCTGTCTTTTCTCAACAAGAATGTTATTACTGTACAAATGAACTTAAAATGTTACTGCCAGGCATTGGATTGATTCCAGCCCATCAGACATTAATCTCTTCCCTGATTATATTGAAGGTATTCTCTAAAATGTATGAACTGCGGAGACTATAACTACTTATAAATACTTGGTGCATTGCCAATAGATTGAATCATTGTTGAAAATATATTAAGGTCAATGGGATTTCCACCTGCCTTGACCTAAAATAGTCAATTATTGGAATCATAGAACCATACAGCAAACAGGGAAGACATTTAGCCCATAATGGCTCTGCTAGCTCTTCAAGAGTGCTGAAGAGCTTTCCAAAAGGTAGCACGGTAGTGCAGTGGTTAGCACAATGCTTTACAGTACAGGCGACACAGACTCACTTCCTGCCTCTACCTGTAGGAGTTTGTATATTCTCCTTGTGGCTGAGTGGTTTTCCTCCCACAGTCCAAGGACGTACTGGTTGATAGATTTACTGGTCATTGTAAATTGTCCCATGATCAGAATAGGATTAAATCAGGGGATTTCTGAGCAGCATGGCTCAAAGATTCGGAAAGGCCTATTTCACACTATATCTCAATCAATAAATTTTCCCATGCTCCAACTCCTTCTCCATAATCTAGTACTTTTTCTCACTTCTATATACTTGTTGGAAATTGTGTGGCACGTGGCCAAGTGGTTAAGGCATTCGACTAGCGACCTGAAGGTTGTGAGTTCGAGCCCCAGCTGAGGCAGCACGTTGTGTCCTTGAGCAAGGCACTTAACCACACAGTGCTTTGCGATGACACTGGTGCCAAGCTGTATCAGCCCTTGCCCTTCCCTTGGACAACATTGGTGTCGTGGAGAGGGGAGACTTGCAGCATGGGCAACTGCCGGTCTTCCATACAACCTTGCCCAGGTCTGTGCCCTGAAGACTTTCCAGGTGCAGATCCATGGTCTCACAAGACTAACGGATGCCTTTAAAAAACTGGAAATTATTATTTATTTATTTCAGGCAGAACAATTCACTGTGTGGAGAAAGTTTTCTCCATTCACTTCTGGTCTGTTCCATAAATCTTTTTGGTTTATGATGCCTTCTGATACTGAAAGATTTTCTGTTTTGGTTTCACAAAACCTTTTATCATTTTTCAATTGTTTTCTAACCTTCTATGCTCCAATGAAAGCAACCCCAGTTACTCACCCCACAATACATTTGAATGTCATCCCGTCTGCATAAACTCACACTTTACATCATTCACCTCTTATCCATGTGCCTCCTGACTCTTGATTTAGTGTGGCTCTTGATTTAGCAATGGCCAGATTTTTAGCGTTCGTTATCTTATTTTTGGAGTTCTTCCATGATATCAATCCTCCCCATCTCTATTATCTCCCATCTCTGCAATTATTTGAAATATATGTACTTTCCAACTCTGGGCTCTTGAGTATATTTAATTGCTCCAACATTGGTAGTCATATCTTCAGCTGCCTAGGCCTAAACAATGGAATATTCTCCCAAAATCCTTTTGCTTTTTCTTATTTCTATTTTCTCCTTTAAGAAGCTTTTTTAAAAGCCAAAATAATAATATAAATTGCCTTAAGTAAAAAAAAAATAGGTCATGCAGCATCTGTGAAGAGAGAAAAAGAGTTAATATTTCAGGTCAATGAAAATAACTGTGGGTGTTTCAGATCAGTATTACCCTTTGATCTCTTGTTTTTGCCCACCTTTCTCCACATGTCTCTGCATTTGATAATGACCCTGTGATGTGCATTGAGAGACATTACAATATTAAAGGTTTTGTATAAATACAAGCTGCTGATGTTACCCTCTACCCCAGAAGGCTTTGACATCCTCCTTGAAGTGTGGTTCTCTGATTTTATATGGTTAAGCTTGATCCCAATGGACTGCCTAGGTGAGACAGAGTTTTAAAGGGATTAGAAGAAATAATTTGTTTTGTACACTTTAGACAACATTTCAATAGGGATATGAGGAGAATGAGGAAATGCATGTTTTTAGTCGGGACATCATGAAACTTCAGAACTGCTGAGGTGCTGAAAAACTGTAAGACATTTTATTCAATGCATTTCCCGTTAACTCTACTTTGGGCTCTGTAACATCCCAAATTAGCCAGATGTTCCTGGTCAAAGGCCACAGCTGGTGACTGCCACCTGTAAATAGAGGTGGTCAGGGTACAGTAGGGTGGGGTGGGGGATAAGAGTGTGGGTGGTGCAGGGACACCATTGACAGTCCAGCAGTCCCTCAGATTGAATTGATCTGCCAACATAGATTAAGCACTTATGTGTCTGGACATCAGGTCCTCTGAACCAGGTGTACTTTCATTTCACCATGAGCAAGAGGCCACAACAAGAAAATTAACAAATTCTCAATTTTGATGGCTCTTCCCACTCTAGCATCTCCAAATTTGCTCAGATCAGCCGAGATGTATTCTTGCATGATTTCAAATATTAGGTTATAAGTACATAAGAAATAGGAGCAGAAGTCTGCCATCTGGCCCGTCGAGCCTGCTCTGCCATTCAATAAGATCATGGCTGATCTGGCCATGGTCTCATCTCCACCTACTTGCCTTTCCCCCATAACCCTTAATTCCCCTACCATGCAAAAAATCTATCCAATCTTGTCTAAGTATATTTACTGAGGTAGCCTTCACTGCTTCATTGGGCAGAGAATTCCACAGACTCACCACTGTCTGGAAAAAGCAGTTCCTCCTCATCTCCGTCCTAAATCTACTCCCCCGAATCTTGAGGCTATGTCCCCTAGTTCTAGTACATGTCCGGCTGGTGCCTTTAGCCCCCGACTGGTAACATTATGATAGTGTTTTCTCACCAGCTCACTGCCTAAGTATCTAGGAGTTCATTTCATAGTAGTTTGCAAAAACATTAATATGTTATACTGACTATCAAATGAAACCCACAGACACTGCAAGTCTGTAAGTAATAACAGAAAATGCTCAGTTTTAAAAATCCGCTTTTATGTGACTTTCACCTATTTTCCACCAAGTCAATGAAAAACTCTGGCCAGATTGCATCTTTCTATTTCAGTGGTACTATTTAAAGGTATGTAAACAAGCCCATTGAAGGAAATGTAGAGGAATGCTGGAACACTGTTCTGCTACTTACACTATTATGTTAAACACAGTTTAAGCTTTTTATGTATTCATTAACATTTATTGCATGAAATTATTTACATGACCTTTAAGGAGAAGGAAAATATATACATGAACTACTGTCTCTTTTTGCTTAAGTGCCTGTGGGTAGTTTTAGCCCAAGAGCATGCAGATGCTCACCATCTGCTTAGGGCACTCTACCACTAGAGTGGGTCTATGTGCTGGTTGGCCAGCCAGCAGGACCCTTGGTAATTGCAAATATTTCTACTTGATGTTTGAGCTGAGCACTCCTGCTAGAAGGATTTTCTGAGACTGCTCTGTCTCATAGATAGAAATTTCATTCCCCAAGTGTTCAAGAGGCCTGAGGGAACCTAGTTACAAAACTACTGACTGCCTAGAAATAGTCATTGGGCTGCTTGCTGCTGTGAAATCTGTCCCACTTGGAAATCAGCTCTCATAAAGCCACTGGATGTAAACACTTGACCAAAGCTGGCTAATTGAATGAGAGGAGTTAGGAAGAAACCTTGCCAAATAACTTACATCAGCTGCAGCCAAGGCACAGTGTTATCTTACGTTATGACACTCTCTGCAACTGCACCAATCTAGTTTGGAATGTAGCACAAAATAAGCGATACTCTGCACAGAGACACAATATGTTGGGGCATAATATGTTAGAACACTGAAGCAGAGAAGGAGCGGTAATATGATTATTTTATTCTCTACAATGTAAGGTTCTATATTCTGTTGATAAGACACCAGAAAACAAGACACATAACAGTACAAGTACTATAATTATTGATCAATGTTCCAACAATTATTGTCCAGAGTTGTTAACTCTGCTCAGTTTTCTTTCAAGTTGAAGTTCAATTGTCATTGAACCATACATGAATACAGCCAAACAAAACAGCCTTTCCCAGTTGCCGATAGTGCTGCACGGTCTTCCTCATAGTCCTTCTGATAGCCGTCATGGATGCCACAAGTTCTGTTCAAATGCACAAACTGTTTCCTGAACATTTGGCTTGTTCTCTGGTGCCTGCCTCTGATAACAGATTAGCTTATGGCCAGGGCTGATATCAATTTCACTGTTTAAAAAAAAGAAAATAAAGTAAAAAGCAGAGATTGGAAGCTTCCAGAAAGAATATTCAGCAAAATTAATTCCAAGCTACATATACTCACTGGACACTTAGACTATTAAACCCAACCCTTAACATACGATCCAAGACAAGACTGCCTCCAGCCATGTTTTGGTGATATACCAACCCATAATGCTCAATATTAATGCTCCACTCCTCTTAGAATATTCATTCAGATCAAATTGATAATAACAATTAACTGCAGCCTACCATCAATCTGCATCTTAATGAAGGCTCCAGGATGGAAGAAGAACACCCATTATCCTATTTAGTGTGGTAAATGAACATTGGCTGCGCATGCTAATTCAGTTGAATATGACATCTGTCTGGCATACTAAATGCTTGAGACTCCCTCGGAATGCCCAGACTTTGCCAGAACTCTAAATTTGATTGAGTTAATCCAGAAATTCGGATGCGTTTTGAATTTGTCAATATGTACCTGAATTAAAGGCATCTTGAGAAATGTCTGTCATCAGTGGGAGCATTCCACGCCCACCTCCACAACTTCCACTTCATGACCACGGCACTGAAATCTACCCCTTTTGTTACTTGTTAGAAAATAACCTTCAAATTTCTGTACACTTTTTGGCAAATGAGATACCTCTTGGGTACTTTAAGACCAGTGGCAATCTTGAAGCAGGAAAGTTACAATTGTCATGATTAATGAAATAATAAGTTTATTAAAATCAGATATAAAATATCTAAAATATGAATATTTTCCATTGTTTGATAAGTTCAGCAGCAGCAAAATATTGCACAATTGCAAATTAATGTGCATTGAAAGTTCATATTTTAAAATTGAGCAGATGATATTGTTTGAAGTTGATGCAATTTACTATATATCATGTCAATTTTAGACATGCTGATTTTATAGACTGAATCCATTGCAGCATGCTCCCCACAGGACAATTTCACCCCATTCTGTCCTTAGTAGAGCACCCCTACCTCAGTAAGCTGACATTTTCTCTTCCCACACTCCTGATTCTTGTGGCATCTGAGGTTATCAAATTTGTGCTAATTAGTGTCAAATTTAATGGCACTTTATGATGTGGACTCACGTCTTCTGGGAACTGGATTGAAATTGCCTGAAATTCATTTTCACTCAGCACTCTTAACAGCTGTCACACAAAGGTGGCGTTCAACCAATCCCCACCCCAACCCAACACCCCCTCCCACCTGCAGCCCTTACCATCAGCTCCCCACTGCTGCCTACACTCAAGTACCAAAGGTGAAAAAACAGTCCTCTACAGTACAGCTCTACGCAGTGACCATAAATTAAATATCTTGATGACAAGAGGAAAACTAACATTATCGCTGAGAAAAAAATGTGACTCTTGGAGAACAAAACCATCTTTTTAACCTTTAGGGAGAGGCTAAATGTATTTACATAGGATTAAGAAAGTTCCCCTTTGTCCTCAGATTCACGACCAGAGGACATCAATTCAAAAATGATTTTGAAGCCAGTACTTGCTAAAGTCTTCAGACAGCTACAATTACTACTAACTCATGTGCTGGTATTAATTGCTGGTTGTATTACATCATTATAATTCTGCTAGTCTTTGCCTTCTGGCAGTGTAGAACTGTTCATCGCTCATACCTATGCAACTCAGAAATGGATTTTACTGCCCTCAATACCAGTCACTATTTGTGTATCACACCACATAATGTTACAAAGTGAATGGGATAACTAGACCAATAGGATAAGTCGTCACTCATTTTTTTAAAATGAGAATGTCAATCTGATCAGCTTTGATTTACATCTTTGACCTTACCCACACATATTTCCCCCCTTCCCCTCCCCCCTAATTTAGCAGAGACGGCTATATCCCCTCAGTGGGAAATTTAGGCCCATAGCAATTCTGGTTTGTGTTAGAAGCAGATATCTGCATTATTTCAAGAAACACAAGCCTGCTCCTAAGTAAGAAACCACAGATGCTAATTGCATTTTAAAGACAATTTTGCTGGGCATTTTGTTAACTCTTTAATTTCCAGTAAGAAATATCATTGGAAAATTTGGTAATAATTGCATTTAAAAAAAACTTTTGTTATTTATAACTACTTTCACATTTTTCTCATTCATTGGAAGAGTTTTTTTTCCACACAATTGGTCAATTACTGTCACTGGCTTTCTTTAGGTGACTGCATTGTTGGTTTGCTAAAGAGTGGAAGGAATGCAGGAGATGCAGAAGGAACCATTTTTTTTCCCCCCTCTTTTCAGTGTGACCTCCAAATTCAAGGCCTGGAGGAAATTTAAGACAAATGACAGCTGGGAGTGCAACAGAAATTCTGACGTGATTTGTGATCATTTCACTTTTTCAGCACATATTGTATGTGAATTCATTACGTGACACAAACAAAGTTAAAACAAATTACAGGTAGAAAAGTAGGTTGGGGGCAATTTAAAATTAGACACCATTTCAGACATACTGATAAATTTACTCATCATTGGAATCTCTCTTCCATTCAGGAACATGAGGCAAATTCTACCATAGGCTTCTCCAGCCAATTACACCAATTAGTAACCGAATGAAGCTTGAGGAGGAATGGGTTATATAAGTTTTGGCAGCCCTTAGGTTACTGTACCTCAGATAGGCATGGTCCTCCACTTGACAAAAATCACCCATCTGAAGCAAATGATGTGAAGTGACAGCCAGTCCTGGGACTTGAACCCACACCATCTGGTTGAAAGTCAAAAGCTCCAACACTCCAGCTAGTAGGTAATCTATCCCAGGGGAGGAGGAGCTTAACATTCAAAAAGTTAACTCTTTGAGTAGCTGACTAATTTTAATTAACAGCACTGTCACAAAGAAGAAATCCGAAAGAACAGACATTATCTAATATGTTGAAAGTTTGAGTCAAACCAAAAATTAGAGTATTCTTATGAATATTACTTCATCATCACATCAAAATGTTTTTCAAGGTTTTCATGTAGCAGGATTCAAGTATTGGAATATTTACTGATAAAATACAGTTTTGTATTACTAAGTTAATTGAATTATTCCAGATGTTTTAGTGATAATGTCTAGCCAACTTTTAAACATCATAAGCTAATAATTTGATCATATGTTTTTTCCATAATGAATGACAAAAGCCTATTGTAAGGAGTGTTGAATTATGAAGATTTAGCTTTTGACATTAAGTGTTTAAATCATGTTAAAATTAAAACTGTTGTTTTACCTATTATGTTAGTTATGTTTACTTCATGTGGAAGATAATGTGAGGTTTCTTTGCTATTATAATGATTAAAGGCTATATTTTAATCCTTAAATGTGAAGGGAATTACATAACTTAAAAGGGCACAAGAATGGCCAGGAAACTAAATTTGGGCCATGGTAACAGGTAAATAAACAAATTATCAAATTTGTTCTCAGAGCTGTTGGAATCTGAGATTTATAACAAAATCAGTTATGGGATAATGCTCCTTTGGATACACCAATGTATTAGATTTCATTCTTACATTAAATTTATAGTTTGAGAAGCATTAAAATTCACTATTACTCTTTCATGATTTTAGGAACTTCATCATAGTGCTTTGAGATCAGACATACCAAAGGAATATACAATAGAACAATTAAAATGAAGGTAAGAGTGGATTGTAGAAACATGAGCCAATTGATGGAAGAAGATGTACAATATCAGCCAGTAGAGAGGTGTGGTAAAAGAAGTGGCTATAATAGCGAGGGTGATACTTTACCCTAGCACTGGCTTCAGGCGAGATATCCAAAGCCAAGTTAACAGCACTTTTGTTTTCAGGAAGTCAGACTTGTCAATAAGTTCTTTTCAAATGTCTGGAGACCTGATCCAGTGGGAAAGGGTTAAAGGCGAAACATCCAAGATAGGTTCCCACAAAATGAGCCACCTGATACTGGAGCACTGCTCCATGGCTAGCTCCCATCTTGCAGCTTCATCAAGGTATTATATTCAAATGCGCAATTAGTTAGTGCATGCATAGAATTATGTTGAACATGACCTAGATGTAAAATTAATATTCAGCTTAAGTAACTGATCATTTGGTAAGTTACTAAACTTAACTAGCATTACGTGGTGATAAAGTGGTGGAGAAGCTGGCACATTCGAGAACTCCTCTATGAAATAACAACATTTTAAAAGGCTTTATGGTAAAAATATGTTGTACTGTATATAAATGAAAAACTATGTAAATTATAGCCAGTCAAATTACTTAAGTTGCTTAATGGAGTTGTTAAAAAGAGGATAGCAAATATTTGCCAGTTGATATTTCTAACTATTTTTTTCAGGCTTATGAACATTTAGAATGTAAACCAAGGAGTTCCTATTATTTTTGCAAGATATACATTCGATAAAATACCCATTGTCTTAGTAGCTACAAAAGTCCAACTCACTATGACCATTGCCATATAGTAGCAGAGACGAGCTCTCAATCTGCCTCACATACAGCACTGTTGATAAAATGGAATGACCAAATGTTAACATTTTATGTCACTTTTGATAACATTACACATGTCTACTGCTAAATTTTTGCAACATTCTTAAAATATTTGCACAGCTATATAATGTACTTTGAGAATCGATTTTTCATAGCTCATTCCAAGCACATTAATAGCCCAGTTGCAGGGAGAGGATTCGAAGCTCTGCAAACTGTAATGCACCAGCAGTTTTGGCATTTCCTCTACCACTGGCATTAATATGAATGTTTGTTCTCAGGAACAGTGGTGCATTTAAGTTTTTTTTGCACTGGGGCTGTTACCCTGCCAACAAAATGCCTATTACCAATCTAACAAAATTCTAAACGTACAATATTAGCTTCTAGTTATATTAATTGTATACATAGTGCATATGTATAGCATTATTAATGGTAAATTTCTCCCACTGTCGGCTATATTTCTTGTACTGGTGTAATTATTCTATCATTTGAAGCAAATGATCCTTGACTAAATATAATCATATCTTTTACATCATACTTTGCACAGGAGTACATGTCCCATCTTACAATATCATTAGCACTAAAAAAAGACAGTAAATTCCACAGAAGTATCTTTACATAAGTAACTAGGATTTAACTGTTTAATTGATTTTCAGCGGTAGCAGAATAATCAGCTATCATTGGCTTACTGTAGAAAGAATGTAAGCATCCAAAAGTAACATAATTACAACATGATAAACTATTAGTGTAGAAATCTTCAATTTGGTTCGCCAAAGAATCGTGTGCATCCAGTGGGTATTGTTGCACTGAACGTAGCTCTGTAATAACTTGCTGTGTTACACTCGGCATCAGAATCAGAATCAGGTTTAATATCACTGGCATATGTAGCTAAATGTGCTGTTTTGCATCAGCACTGCATGCAATACCTAAAGAACTATATATAAAGACCTATAAATTACAATAAGAGGTACATATAAAAAGGAAAATAAAACTAAATAAGTAGCGCAAAAAGAGAGATAATGTTCCTAGGTTCATTGTCCATTCAGAAATCTGATAGCGGAGGGAAAGAAGCTGGTCTTGAAACGTTAACTGTGTGTCTTCAGGCTCCTGTACTTCCTCCCTGATGATAGCAATGAGAAGAGGGCATGTCCTTGGTGATGGGGGTCCTTAATGATGGATGCCACCTTTTGAAGATGTCCTGGATGCTGGGATGAACAATTTAAAAGCTTATTCTAAAAAAAACGATTTGAGTCCCCTTGTACTTATATTTTCTTAATATAAAATCCCAATAAAACTTGGCAGGTATAAAACAATTGTGTTGCTATGCTTGCAAAAGTCTGATTAATAAGGGATTATTGTGAGAAAAGAGAATGAGTTAAATTGAAAGCCCATTGAAATGAGAGAAGCATTTGTTTATTTTCTTACAGCAAAGCAGAGAAACCAATCAATTGCCTTTCATAAACTTCAGCAAGTCTCACTGAAATTAATGAGACTTGACAAGGCTGTATAGATTTGTTGGGATGAATGATATCTGTGCGCTCTGTGGCTTTTTTAAAAAAATAAAATAAAACAGGTCAACAACAAAAAGTTGCTGCACTGGCCCATTTGTGTTTATGTTTATCAGTTGTGCTAAGAATGCTGAGAGCCTTCACTTATTCATTCGGTGGTACTGAACTTTGATGTGTTTACTTCAAACATGTGTACAAGCCAGCCCTCCTGTAGTGTGGAATGGAGTCAATGTACAGTGGTGTGAAGAGACAGGAATTCTGGAGGTGCAAAAATCAATCAATTCCCAGGAGGTACAAAGGGCTGTCGTGGTAGTGGCTAATGGGGAGCAACTTTGGGAGGCGGTGTAAATTCTTGGATTAAAAACACAGAACAAAATGGAAGTATGCAATGTAATGGCTGAAGAGTGGAACCTTTTGAATAAAAATAAAATGGAGAAACACAGAAATGTAGAGCATAGGAAAAGAGGAAATTCTTTCTACCGTAGTTCCTAATCAATGAGAACACTTCAAGAGTACAGTCCACTTGAATTTTAATTTCTCTAAGTAAACACCTCATGAATCATACACACTGTTGCTGGCACATTGTCTGCTTTCAGTGGAATAAGTGAACTTATAACAATCAGTGTTGCTACTGGAAACAAGGTAAACTACATGCTCACTGGGTGAGCTTTACTAACTTATTAATTTCAATCTCCAAGATGGAAAATAAATTCTTAGGTTGATAATGTGCTGCAACATATTGGGAAAATCACAATGCAAAAATATATTTTTCATGTACTTCATTGACAAGGTATATCTGGTAACTCAAGAATGACAAAATCAAAAGTGTTTTATGAATAGCCCATTCCAACTGGAATAAAAGGGGCATCACAATGCTCCCTACTGCACGATCTGTTTCTTCAGCATGTGTAGATATAATTTTATCGTACTTACACGAAGGAGTTTATTCTTGTTGTTTTAATAAGAATTAAAGAACAAATACTACCCAGTCTTTCATATGAGCTCTTGTCACATCATCATTGCCTGTCCACCATCTTTAATATCCCCTTGACAGTTGTAAAGGGTCCCTCTAGTAGGGATGGCCCTGAATACTGCTTTGTTTTATGAGAGAGTCATGTAACTAGTTTGATATTTAGTTCCGTGATTCCATAAAAAGACAAAAAAAAATTAATCTCTTGTGAAATTTTCTTGCGGCTACTAAACAGAAAGAAAAACTGCTCTCTGTGCTTCAATTCTATAGAGCAGGCTGTAAGTGTAATACTGTGAGCATGAAGTTTTTGAATAATTTAGATTTATAGAAGTAATAGTGAGTGAGATTCGGATCATAATGTTATCATCGCGTCTGATAAATGTCCTACCAAATCAAAACACAATAATTTTATTTTATAGATCATATCTAGACATTACTTGATTAAACTTGTTTTACCATCTACCTCTAGTATATCTGCAAGAGAAGACTGATTAATTCAGAACAGTACAGCACTCCCAGAGAAAAGGTATCACAGAGAAAAAAAAAGATTCAAATCTCTACAAGACTCATTTTAAAATGTAGCGTCTTTTAAAACTAGATGACATTGGGGGAATTACACTGGCTGAAGTGGTGTTCATTCAGTTCCCTGCAACATATACCAAGGCCTGAAATCTCACATTAAAGTTCAGGATTCCCGCACAGATGTATATACTAGCATGGAATTCGGGAACCTCCACACTGTCGATCATTGTTCATGATCCTGTCACCTCTGTATTGGAGAAACCTAGTGTAAATTGGGTGACTTTTGTGGAACACCTCCATTCAGCCTACAAGCCTGAATCTGAGCTTCCATTGTCCATCACTTCAATTGTCCAAACCAATCCTATTCTGATTTCTGCCTTATCCTGTGATAGATATTCACTTTCCAGACCCCAAAAGTTTTATTTCTAAACTCAGCTTTCTACCACAACAGCATGACCTTCCCAAATGGTCATAACTGTTTGTGAGAAAATTAAACTTCTAACCAATATTCCTTGCTCAGCTTCTTGTTGTACTGGCTAAGTTATTTGCACCATTGTGACTGAGTTCAGGAAAACTTGAAGACCAGACTGATTTTGTCACTTAGCACTTCAATGATGATCACAGGTATGGTTGATCAATCAGTAGTTATGATATGTGTGTACACAGAGATTCAGCCCTCACAGCATTAATTTTGGGTGTCTGGGATCTCTGTCCCCAGAAGCTTTTAGACCATCTGTGTGAATTACTTTGTCCCAGCAAAGGTATCTGAAGAACATCACATGCAGATAATGTCAACTGGTACCAAAACAGTATAAATATTAGAAATCATTGGGGATTGTTAAGAATAACAAGGAAATGTGGCGACAGAAAGAAAGACTAGAATTCATACCTCAGCCTTTGGTTTCTATGATAGATGACTTGTCCATTTGCAACTTGTTGGTATGTTCTTTTAGTTCATAAGAACTGTATCTGTGTTTGGAAATCCCTTGTAGTTTATTAACCTTCAGTAATTCAGAAATCTTTAACAAATCAAAAATCTTCTGTGTGTTAAATGTGTGTCAAGAGCCATTTGTCTAAATTTAAATGTGTGTCATTAAAAATAAAATAAACTGTGTTTAAACTACTTCATTAGCTGTAAGTATCTCCTCGTTGTTAGGGAGGGTGGTCACACCACTCAAATATTGGCAGCTTGGCCTTGCTGCAGAGACTAGACAGGGAAGTAAGTTGGTCCTTGAAGAGTAGGCTGATGCAACATAACGTCCCTCCCTATAATAAGAGTACATGTAGATATCTATGTCAGATGGGACTTAAAATCTCCTTTTGAGTTTAAGGCTTTGCAGACAGTGAACCTAATACCAAAATGTTCCAACATAAGCTTGTGTAATTGCATTACATCTTCCCACCAGGCATGATGCAACCCCTAGGACTCAGCAGTGAGTTTGATCATTTAAATCTACCAGCTATTTCAGTTTTTATCAGAGAACTGACCAACTCCTGTTGAAAGATCATCAATTCATCTTTTCTTTTCCCCACAGCTGATTATGCTCCAAGCACACTTTCTCCAGTTCCAACATCTACAATTAACAAGGCATCACAATGCTCCCTCAGCTGACACCACTTTGCATCATTCAGACTTATTTAGTCTTTGCTCTGTCACAGATATTCTTGTTGTTCTCTGTATCCCTCCCTTATTACAACTTAAAACATGCTTGTTTTACTAACTTTTCCTAGTTCTGATGTGCTCAGAACTTTTCCTAGTTCTGATGTGCTCAGAACTTTTCCTAGTTCTGGGAAGGTAGTTCTGATTCTCTCTCCACAGATGCTCACTGGCATGTTGACTATCTCCAACATTTGGTGTTCTTATTTCGGATTCCACCATCTCCAGTCTTATTTAATTCAACGAAGTTCATTGTTGCCTGTGCTGTTGCAACTTGCTGAAGGCTTTCAAATGATATTTACCACCCCACCCTCCAGAATCCACAGTCATACATTGAACACATCTAAAACAAGAAGCTTGCTCTAAATATTGGAGCACTGACTCTGTGTTACCAGTGACCAGGGCAAAACAGGAGATATTGCCATGCAATGTTATTGAAACCCTGAGGTTCTGCCTGATTCAATCGTCCACTTCCATTATTGCATATCACTATGCATCACGACTGACCATCAATTTTACTTCCCCTGGCATACTGCCACTGGGCCCCAGTGTAGTGCCTTCATCCCCAGTAGTAACTTACCCCAATGTATTGTCATTGGCTGTCTTTACAACCGACACTAATTTACTGTTAGTAGCCTCCTTTGTAATCTGTTCTACGTCATAAGCCACTGGCACTCATAGTAACCTCATCCAGTTCACTAACTTTGCAATGGTTACAGCATATTCCAAAGGAATGCTCTGAATTCTCATTATAAACTACTCATTGTGTGCTGCCACTGACACTTATTACAACTTACTGCACTGCTCTGGCACTGGACCTCATTAAAGTCTATCACAATACATCGGATCTGCGCCACTTTATAACTTACACCAATGGATTACTCCTGCCCCTCATTATAATGGACTATCAGTGGCCCTTATTATAACTTACAATTGATAGCTTCAGGCCCTCATTAAAACAGCGTGTTTCTTTTGGCTCTCATTATAATTTAGTTCGGTGCCCTGCCACTCGCCCTGTTTATAACTTAACCTAATGCACTTGCTCTGGCCCTTACTATAACTTACTCCAGTCCATTTGTACACCAGAGATGAGTATTTTAGCCTTTTGCATAGGGGTCCTTAATCTGTGCTTACCAGCCATCCATGGCCAAGCCAATGCCTCTGGCAAATGATTGCCCAGTGTGGTATCCATTGAATGAGTGTCCCAACTGTTAAATGCCTGAAAATGCATTCATTCTTAGTCGTAGCATACTCTGTGGAGTTAACTGTCTGCACAATATTCTGAAGCTGTCTAGTCATGTTTCCTTCTGTCCTTGAATGACCCTTCAACTAATGTTAAATGGGTAAAGTCAAACCATGTGATCGAGGGTTTTCAACCATGGTCTCTACGTTACACCCAAAACTTTAACTTATGCTGGTAAGCCTTGGACAAATAATCTATGAATGGTGATCCAATCGCAAATGAAAGTTCTGCCGAAAGGTCTTGGCCCGAAACGTCGACTGCATTTTTCTCCATAGATGTTGCCCGGCCTGCTGAGTTCCTCCAGCATTTTGTGTGTGTGTTGCTATGAATGGTGTGTCATCTGGTGCACAGCTGACACCGTAAAAATGTCCAGACCGTTCCAAATCAGAATCAGGTTTAATTTCACTGGAATATGTCATGATATTTATTGACTTCATGGCAGCAGTACAATGCGATACATATTAATAGGAAAAAAACTGTGGATTACAGGACATATATGTGTATGTGTGTGTTTATATATATATAAAATTGTTAAATTAAATAAGTAGTGCAAAAATAGCAATAAAAAATGTAGTGAGATAGTGTACATGGGTTCAATGTCCATTCGGAAATCAGATGGCAGAGGGGAAGCAGCTGCTCCTGAATCATTGAGTGTGTGCCTGTTGGTAGCAATGAGAATAAGGCAATAGCTGGGTGATGGAGGCCCTTAATGATGGATGCCGCCTTTTTTAAGGCATTGCTCCTTGAAGATGTCCTGGATCGTACAGAGGCTGTTAATATGAATAGTGCACAGAAATACCCAGTCCAATTTCCTGATGGATGCTAATTCATCCAGAAATGATCACAAGGTTGATCTACTCAGGGTTAAATCAATTTTTGTGCAATTTGCACATGAAATATGGATACTAACCAATCTACTTTCCAAGCTTGAAATTTTGTTACTAAATGACATGAAAATGAATAACTTGTTATGGGAATAGCTTCTTCCATTCTGACAAATCATCTCACAATTTCACTCTCAACTCTACAACTTAGAAAGGCTCAGTATGGATTGTTCAAATGCTCCATGGGTTAATTGCTGCTTCCATATCAATATCTAGGTACAACACATCAAAAATGGAAATGAGATCTAGCATTGTGTTATTTGTTACTCACTGACACTTGTGTGAGCAATGGACAACGCACATTACACCGAAATGAAACTGCATTCGGGGTGAGGTGAAATTAAATCCCAAGCTCACTGTGAAGGTGTACATCCATTTGTGAATATTCAGAAGCCAGGTCCAGTCTGCTGTTGTACTGGTGATTTTGTCAGAGAGTCTACGGAGGCATCCAGCTGAGGCTGTACTGTATTAACAGCCATATCATTTTGCAAATTTCAGCCTCCCATGACCAGAACCATTGAAAACACACCAGGCCCAGAAATCAGTTCAGGAATTTCAGCAGTGACTTTAACATTGGTATAACATCCTGGTCAAAATTCCAACCTCAATTAGGTAGATAGCAAACATATGTTTTGAACAATAACTCGTGACATCAATATAACCTAGAAATTGCAGTAGTATATTACTTCCTTCTGTGTCCATTCTACTGTCTGCCCAATTCTTCTTGTCATTCAGCACTGGAGGTTTTTGCCTGTAAAGCCCACCTCTCCCTCTTCAATCTTCACTTACAGCAGGAACAACCACAAATCATCCTCCCACAGAACTGTTACAGACGCAGTTCAATTAGCAGACAAGTACTTTTGAGAATAGTTCTAATCTGTCTCCTAATTCCATTAGTTTCTAAATTATAACCAGGTGCATTCTTGCATTTCTTTGCATTCACTTCAAATATCCGAATTGGTGTCAGAGCTGATTTAGGGCAAACACGCGTTTTAGTGGAAAGGATGAGAATGGTGTTATACAACAGCTTTTACATTCAAAGATTATCCTGAATATTAGAGTGAAGGAGTTACTTTTCAATTGCAGTCACTGTTGATAGATGGCAATATTTCTGTAGCAAAGTCTCATAAGTAGCGGACCAATGAATGGCCAATTAATTGGCTATTGCGCTGTGGATTGAGAAATGAATTCCAGACTCTTTTTCATAAAATATACCATGCAATCTTGTGGAATGAATGGAAGCCAGATGTTCAAATGGGAGCTTTCGCCATTCATAGCACAGGATGTCTGAGACCTCCTCAAGGCCTGCTCTCAGTTCAACTGCTTCAGCACCAAAATTTCTATTGAGTTCATCAGTGGAGCAGTGGATCTCTGAGGTGAGGGTCCAGCAGAGCCTCACATATGACCCCCCAGCTTTATATCAGGGAGGGCCAGTGTAAGAACAATGGCTATGCTTCTCTGTGATTGACATCTTTCACCCTGACACAGAAGTTAAATGCAAATAAACGCTTGGCTTATTCAGCTTTATTTACTAACACTAAATTGTGTTAGTGATTTTATGAGAATTTACTTAAATATATTATTTTATTGCTATTTGTAAACTGAATTTAGTTTAACCAGGTTTACTGGTTTCTGACTTTAAGAATTGTTTTGTTAAGTCTTATGCACCCATCAAAAGCTACCAGGGCGCTCTAAGATAAGGGGCTCTTGAAATGTTGGCTTTGGTTGGCCAGCTCCATCTGCTTCTCTTAATCTCAAACTGAATTCATTCTGCCCTTCAGGCTTGGTCCAAATTTAAGCCATAGAGTTAAATTCCAGTGTGGAATTGACAGTGACTGGCCTTGGCATTCAGGCAATACTCAACTGTGGCAACAATAAGCCCTGTTAAAACCAAAAACTAAAACTCACCACATACAAGGCAAATTACCTTCATCATCTATTGCTCTGAATACCCCTAAAAAACATACTGGGGAAGCAATCAGGGGTTGGGATGGAATTACCAAGCATCTGAAACTTGGGTAAAGTAGCCACTTAGAAACTGCAGCCACAGAAGTAAGTCTGATTTACTCACTTCCAGGCTTCTCAAAGCCTTTGCATCATCTACAAGGAATAATTCAGGAGTGCACTGGAATATTTTCCTGGTAAAATGCACCTTGAATTGCGTTCGTAATGCCCAACGTCATCCAGAATAAAGTAACACTTTATGTAACACTTACTGCACGATCAACACATGACCCGAAACAATCTTACTCAACACCAAGAAACTTTATCCATGCTATATAACTCTATGATTCTGTAACTCTCTGTCATTGGATTGAATTTTACTCCTTTCATTTAAAGGATATCCTTGAAGGCAATGTAAAGATTGGATTAGATTAGATTCAACTTTATTGTCATTGTGCCGAGTACAGATGCAAAGCCAATGAAATGCAATTAACATCTAACCAGAAATGCAAAGAATTTAAAAAATAACTGCGAATAAAAAGTAAGTGCTACAGCATACAAATATAAAAGTACTGAGACAACACAATATGGGTGCAATACTGCTTAGTGCTGTGATGTGAGGTTCAGCAAGGTCACAGCCTCAGGGAAGAAGCTCTTCCTGTGCCTGCTGGTTCGGGAGCGGAGGCTCCTGTAGCACCTACCAGATGGAAGGAGAGTAAAAAGTCCATGGTTAGGGCGAGATGCATCCTTGATAATGCTTTTCACCCTGCCCAGGCAGTATTTATGGTAGATGTTCTCAATGGTGGGCAATTGGGTGCCGATATTCCGCTGGGCAGTTTTCACCACACGCTGGAGTGCTTTGCGATCTGATACGGGACAATTGCCATACCACACTGAGATGCAGTCGGTCAGTATGCTCTCAATGGTACAGCGGTAAAAGTCTGTCAGTATCCTGGGACAGAGGTGAGCTTTCTTGATGCTCCGCAGGAAATAAAGATGCTGTTGCGCCTTTTTGATCAGGATGGAGGAGTTCAGGGACCAGGTGAGATCCTTGGAAATGTGGACACCAAGGAATCTGAAGCTTGATACATGCTCCACTACAGCTCTATTGATGTAGATGGGGATGTGAGTGTGGCTCCTGGCATGCCTGAAGTCCACAATGATTTCTTTGGTCTTCTGTGTTAAGGGCCAGATTGTTGTCGGCACACCACGCGGCCAGGTGCTGGAACTCGTCCCTGTAGGCCGTCTTGCCATCCCCTCTAATCAGGCCAACCACCATGGTGTCATCTGCAAACTTGATTATGGAGTTAGAACCATGTACAAGGACGCAGTCATAGTTCACCAGATTGATTCTTCATGGATGAGCCCTCCAAGATGTCACTTTGTGCATCTGTGACATTCACTCTGATTAGTAATGTGGCTCTCCCACCTCTTTTACAGTCCTCTCTATTACATTTGAAATACCTAAATCCTGGAACGTTGAGCTCCTAGCCCTGTCCTTCCCTGAGCATAGATTCTGTAATGGCTGCAACACAGTAGATCCAGGCTCTAGGCTACCTCACTACCCTTTTCCAGTCCTGTGCCATGGCACCTCCACACCAGATGCAGCCAAGATGGCTGCTCACACGAATCTTCCTAAAAGTGACAAGGGGTGCAGAATCTTGCTGATCTTGCCAACAACATTTTTATTCTATGGAAGAAATAGTTGTTTAGAATATACAGCACAAAAAATGGAAGGAAATATAATTGTGACTTTCAAAATTGAATGGGATGGTACTTTAGTGAGACAGAAAGGCAGAATTGCAGAGAGAGATGTGGGGAGTAGATTTGACAATATTTTCTCATGGAGTACAAACAATGGGGGGGGGCAAACTCTCATTTTGAGTCATAATAATTCTATTGTATTCTGACTGCTCCAGTACCTTACTAAAGTAGAGAATCTGAATTAGAATCTGAATCAGGGTTTAATATCACAGGCATATGTTGTGAAATTTGTTGATATATCACATTAAATAAGTGGTGCAAAAAGAGAACAGAATAGAAAAAATTGTGAGGTAGTGTACATGGGTTCACTGTTCAGAAACCTGAATACAGTGGGGATGATGCTGTTCCTAAAAGCAGTGGTCCCCAACCACCGGGCCACAAAGCATGTGTTACTGGGCTGTGAGGAAATGGTATGATTTGGCGATATGAAACGATATGAGTCAGCTGCACCTTTTCTCATTCCCTGTCATGCACTGTTGAACTTGAAATAACCTACCAAATCATACCAAATAACACACAAAACCTAAAATAACACTAAAATATAGTAAAAGCAGGAATGATATGATAAATACACAGCCTATATTTATTTATTATTATACTTTATTGTCGCCAGACAATTAGTACTAGAATGTACAATCATCACAGCGATATTTGAATCTGCGCTTCACACTCCCTGGATTACAAATATTAAATATTAAAAATAGTTAAAATTAGTAAATATTAAAAATTTAAATTATAAATAGAAAATAGAAAAATGGGAGGTAGGGTAGTGCAAAAAAAAACCGAGAGGAAGGTCCGGATATTTGGAGGGTACAGCCCAGATCCGGGTCAGGATCCATTCAGCAGTCTTATTGCAGTTGGAAAGAAGCTGTTCCCAAATCTGGCCGTACGAGTCTTCAAGCTCCTGAACCTTCTCCCGGAGGGAAGAGGGACAAAAAGTCTGTTGGCTGGGTGGGTCGTGTCCTTGATTATGCTGGCAGCACTTCTCCGACAGTATATAAAGTAGTTATATAAAATATATAAATTTATTTATATATTTTATATATATATTATAATTTATATATATAAAATATATACTACTATATAAAGTAGAAAAAATGTATGTACAGCATAGTTTCATTTAACAGAATTGGGAAGATTTTCTACAAAACCGATCTCTAGAAAAAAATCAGCACGCACACGTGTGCGCACATCACGTATGCGCACGTCACGCATGCACGCACAGGTGCCCGCGCAAAGCTTCACGGTCATGGTAATCTTTCTCGGGGTAAACACAAGTGTCCTGTATTCGACTGCTACTTTTGTCCCTTATTTGGGAGTGAGAAAGTTGGCAGCTCTACTTGAACACCGCCCCCCAAACCCCGTCGGTTGGTCCGCAAGAATATTGTCAATATTAAACCGGTCTGGGGTGCAACAAGTGTTGGGGACCCCTGCCTAAAAGAGTAAGTGTGCGACCTTACGCTCCTGTAACTCCTCCTGGATGTCAGCATGTCCTATGTGATGGGGGTCCTTATTGATGGACGCTGCCATTTTTAGGCATTGCCTTTTGAAGGTGTCCTTGATGCTGAGGGGGCTAGTGCCCAGGATGGGGTTTGCAACTTTATGCAGCTTTTTCCAATCCTGTGCAGTGGCCCCTCCATACTAGCTTGTGGTGTAACCAGTTAGAATGCTCTTCACAGTACATCTTTGGAAACTTGCAAGAGTCTTTGGTACAGACCTAATGAAGTATAGCTGCCATCATGCCTTCTTTGCAATCACATCAATGTGTTTGGCTTAGAGATGTTGCCACCCAGGAACTTTAAACTGCTCACTCTTTCCACTTCTGATCCCTCAGTGAGGATTAGGGGTCTTCTCTCATCTTACTTTTCCCGAAGTCTACAATCAATTCCTTGTTCTTACTGACATTGAGAACAATATTATTGTTTTGATATCACTCAACCAGATGATCTATCTCACCCCTTTATGCCTCCTAATCAGCATCTGAAATTCTCTCAACAGTGGTTGTGTCATCAGCAGATTCATAGTTGGCACTTGAGCTGCGCCTAGTCCGATAATGGGTATAGACAGAGTAGAGCAGTGAGCCAAGCACGCATCCTTGAGGTGCGGCAGCGTTGCCTGTCAGCGAGGAGGAGATGTTATTTCCAATCCTCACAGACTGTCGTCTCCCAGTGAAGAAGTCAAGGATCCATTTGCAGAGGGAGGTAAAGAGGCTCAGGTTTTGGAGCTCGTTGATTAAAACTAAGGGTATAATTGTGTTGATTGCTGAGCTGTAGTAAATAATCATCAGCCTGACATAGGTATTACTGTTGTCCAGGTGATATAAGACTGAGTGGAGAGGCAGTGAGATTGTGTCTGCTGCAGAACTATTGTGGCGATAGGCAAATTTCAGCAGGTCCTGGTCCTTGCTTAGGCAGGAGTTGATTCTAGCCATGACCAACTTCTCAAAGCACTTCGTCATAGTAGATGTGAGTGCCAATGCATGATAGTCATTGTGGCAACTCACCCTACTCTTCTTGGGCACTGGTATGATTGTTGCCCTTTTGAAGTAGGTGGGAACCATTGATTGAGTGAAAGTTTGAAGATGTCCTTGAACACTCCTGCCAATTGGTTGGCACAGGTTTTCAGAGTCCTACCACATAACACCATCAGGGCCTGACACCTAATGAGGCTTCTCCCTCTTGGCGTCAGTCTCCAAGGCAGAGATCACACCATCTACAGATGCAGCAAGGATTCACCTTATTGGATTGACCAGTGTAACCTTATTCACCCTTTCAAGGCATGCATAAAAGGCATTAATGAGGCAGCCATTCATGAGATTAGGCTTCATTTTGTGGGAAATAATGGCCCATAAATCCTGTCAGAGCTGACGTGCATCCAATTCTGTCGATGACCAATCCAGATTAAATCTTCAAGTCCTGACGTTTGGGGATGGAGCTGCCCCACTGCAGCCAACAGTCCAAGTGGGTAGTGGGATTCAGTCTTTGTATTCAGAAGCCCTAATCCAAAAGTTTGAATCCACACCCTTCCAATTCAGGGACAACTGTGCTACATCTGAACATTGCTGGCACGTGAGGCTACTGTTACTGAGCTCCAAGTGGAGAATTTTAAGTAATTGCCAACAGTAAAGAAGGTAGGAAATCGCACAATTGAGCTTGTGAACTGGCTTACACATATAATAAAATGAAGACAAAGAAAATGAGCATACGAAACTGCCCCCTGAGCCACTTCACTAGTCAATAAAACCATGGCTATCTAACTTTGGCCTCAGATCAACTTTCTAACTGAATCTCCATCACCCTTGATTCCCCTAAAGTGTAAAATTCTATTACAGCCTTGAATATAGTTAATAATTCACATTCCAAACCTCTCCAGGGAAGAGAATTTCAAAGATTCATAACCCTTAGAGAGAATAAATTCCACCTCAGTTTTAGATGGGTGTCTCCTAATCCCAAGACAATGACATCTTGTTTAACTGTAGATTATCCAACCACAGGAAATATCCTTTCAGCATTTACCTTGCTGAAAATTCTTTGGAAATAATATGTTTCCATAACATTATGATCAGCCATGATCACAGTGAATAGCGGTGCTGGCTCGAAGAGCCAAATGGCCTACTCCTGCACCTATTTTCTATTAGTCTCACTCCTCCCAGGATATAGGCCCAGATTTTCACTCAGATGCCACTTTGTTAGGCACCTCCTGAACATAATACAGTGGTCACTATGTCCGTGGTCTTCTGCTGCTGCAGCTCATCCACTTTAAGGTTTGATGTATTGTGCTTTCAGAGATACTCTTCTGCCCACCATTGTTGTAACACATGGTTATTTGAGTTACTGTCACCTTCTTGTCGGCTTGAATTAGTCCAGCTATTCTCCTCTGACCTCTCTCATTAACAAGGTGCTTTCACACACAGAACTGCTGCTCATCGGATGTTTTTTTTTTGTTTTTCGCACCATTTTCTGTAAACTCTAGAGATTGTTGTGCATAAATATCTCAGGAGATAAGCAGCTTCTGAGATACTCAATCACCCCAATTGGCACCAACAATCATTCGACAGTCAAAGTCACTTAGATTACATTTCTTTCCCACTCTGATGTTTGATCTGAACAAGTGAACCTCTTGTCTGCATGCTTTTATCCATTGACTTGTTGCCACATGATTGCATTATTGTGCAGGTGTACCTAATAAAATGGCCATTAAGTGTACCTAACCTTTCCTTATAAGGTAACACCTTCATACCTGGAAATAAACTAATGTATTTTACATTGCCTTCAAAGCCAAGGGTATCTAGATGATGATAGTAGAAGTAAGTGCAGTGTATCAAAGACTTATAGAATTATAAAGTTAAACTGCATGGGAAAAAGTCCTTGGTCTGTGACCTGGATGAAGGGAATGATGCCGTTGTGGCCAAGTTGGCAAATAATACAGAAACAGGTGAAAGGGCTAGTAGTCCTGTGGAGGCAGGTAGTCTGCAAGAAAGAATTGGACTGATTGGGAAAGTGGGAAAAAAGGTGGCAAATGCAATGTGAGCATTTATTTTGAGAGGAATACAATATAAAAGCAAGGTTGAACTGCTGAGGATTTATAAGGTGCTGATTAGATTTCACCACATTTGGAATGTTGTGCCTAATTTTGGCATCTGTATCTAGGGAAAGATTTGCTGGGCCTGGATAGGATCCAGCTGCCCTTCACATGGATGATCCCAGGAAATAAAAAAAAAACAATGTATGAATGGAGTTTGATAGCTCCGTGCCTGTACCCAATGGAATTCAGAATGATGAGAGGAGCTCACCATGAAGCCTATCCAATACTGAAAGGCTGGGATAGAGTGGACATGGTGAGGATGTTTTCATTAGTGGGAGAATCTAGGAAAAGAGCACACAGCTTCAGAATAAAGGGACATCCTTTTGAACATGAAACAAGAAAGAATTTTTTCAGTCAGAGAGCCTGTGGAGGTTTGTGGAGGAAAAGTCATTGGGTGTTCATAATACAGAAATTGATTGGTTCTTGATTGGTAAAGGAATTACAATTATTGGGAGAAGGCAGGAGAAAAGTGTTTAAAAGAGCAGAGCTGACTAGGTGAGACAAATGGCCTAATTCTGCTCCTAAATCTTATGGCCTTTTACTACTAGGCCCAACTGATCCATGCCAAAATCAAAGGTTCTTCCTCTGTTCAGCACCTCTTGCTCAACAAAGTTGCAAATGCCTCAGGATTTTCTTTTTGTCATTTGCATGGTCCCAACTTTACTAAGGATAGAACTGTCCTTGGAAAATTTTCCTCCTTCTCTTAGCTAAATTGACTAGCATCATTTATCAGATAGGTCAGGTTTCTTAGAATTCTATCCGATTCCTTCTTCCCCAGTCCTTTACCTTTCCCACTCACCTGGCTTCCCCTCTCACCTTTCAACTAACCTCCTTCCCCTTCCCCCACCATTTTATTCTGGCATCTTCCCCCTTCCATTTCACCCCTGAAGAAGGGTCTCGGCCCGAAAAGTCGACTGTTTATTCATTTCCATAGGTGCTTCCTGACCTGCTGAGTTCCTCCAGCATTTTGTCTTTGTTCCTTTATATCCGTTGCATCTGCAGACTATTTTGTGTTTATTGTTTATAACTAGCTGAGACTGAACTGCATGGATTCAATCTGATCCATTGGATTTAAAGTTTCCTAGCTTTGCCTATCACCTGCTGTTTTTGCTGGTGGGTAGCATGTGCCTCTGTATTTCAGCTTCACTGGCTGGAACCTCATGATTGTTACATAGGCCTGGTGCTGTGCCTGGGAAGTCTTTCTGCATGAGTTTTTCAACTAACACTAATCTCATGGCTACTAATGATAGAGTGAGGAATAAGTAAAGTACTCATGCACTTTCTGCTGCTGTACCCCATAAATGCACAGTATTGATCAACCAGATCTGAGCAGTATCTGTCTCAGTTAGCACAATGTAGTGTCAAACAAGATGACAGCAGTGCCCTTGGTATGAAAATTGTTACCTCTACCAATATAGAGGTGACAATGTTATCATGGACAGAGGCATCTTTCACAGATAATTTGGTGAGAATAGGATCAAATAGGTTATTCCCTCATGTTAATCCCATCCACCACTTACTGGACTGGTGGCACAAACCACAGGAATTATCTCCATGGTAGACTGCAGTGAATGCTCAGGGTTGATGCTAGAGCCAATTTCCTTTGAGCTGAAGACTTGAATCTTCATTATTTTTGGAGTTACAGTTCTAGAGGTAAAATTATTATTAAGAACTCCTGACTGGCTCATGTACTGTAAATGATTCGATGTCTTTGCAAAGTCATGTGTTCAGTCCCAAATGCAGAATGTCCAATATCCAGAAGAAGGTGAGATGCAGATCAGTCATGATCAATGCTAATGCCAAGGCTTTGCTGGTAGTGAACAAGCATAAGGTTGTTTAACTTCGAGGAAAAATGGTTAAACTTAAACTCACTGGAGATGTTCATTGGCTGTCTCTTGCGTGACAAATATCTTGACACTTCATTAATTATTATTGAAACGGATTACAATCTTGGATTTGCAATGTCCCCAAGAACTATAAGTCCTAATTCAATACAATGGCAGCTCCAACAGAACTCTGTGGCCACTAGACATGTTGACACAAAGCATTTATCAATGTCATACCCTGCTTTGATTTTCCTCTTCATTTTGCTCTTTTCTAACAGCCCTTTGCATCGTCTTCTTGTTGAGGTGCAGGGGAAGTGGCTATGTCCTCACTGTGGCAAAACTGGTAAAAATTGATAAGGAAGTGAGAGTTATTCTCCAGAATGTCAGCCTAGGCAATGAAATCTCTGTTTGAGGACTACAGTGGTCATCCTGTTTGTAGCTTGACGATTCTGTTTATAATCCTGCTCGACATTTTTTGTACAGAGGAGCCTTGCATTCATGGAATAGGCCTTACATTCCAAACGCTATTCATCAGCCCAATCCAGCAGCTGAAAGATGACATGAGCAGCAGACTGTCTCAGAAGGAATGAATCAGGCAAGTTACTTAACATTGCCTAAGAAGATATTTGGCAATGATCTCACTCTAATTTTTGTTCAGGACTATTAGCCTTTCCTGTTGATCAACAAATGAGGTTTACATGTGGAGCCCTTGGCAGTGCACATGCAGTCTTTCATTCCCTGAACTATCGTCTGTGTTGCTTGCTGCTTTCTGCTGATTGTCAATTGTAATTGGTTTATTTTTGTCACATGCACCAAGGTACAGTGAAAAACTTCGTTTTGCATAGAATCCAGACTAATCATTTCATAAACACGAGAAAGTCTCCGGAAGCAGGAGATCCAAAGCAACACAATCAAAACGCTGGAGGCACTCAGCAGGTCAGGCAGCATCTATGGAAATGAATAAACAGTCGGTGTTTTGGACCGAGACCCTTCTTCAGGCCGGGAGAGGAAGGCGGGAGATGCCAGAATAAAAAGGTGGGAGGAGGGGAAGGAGGCTAGCTGGAAGGTGATAGGTGAAGCCAGGTGGGTGGGAAAGGTAAAAGGCCGGAGAAGAAGGAATCTGATAGGAGAGGAGGGTGAACCATAGGAGAAAGGGACCCAGGGGGAAGTGATGGGCAGGTGAATGTGGTAAAATGGCAGAGATTATTTCTAAATATCAGTACATCGAGGTAGTACAAGGGAAAAGCAGTAACAGAATACAGAATACGACGTTATAGTTACAAAGAATGCACAGTGCAGGAGGACAATAAGGTGCGAGGCCATGTTGAGGTAGATTGTAAGGTCTTATCATACAAGGGGTCCATGGAGGAGTGGAGGAGTGGAGGAGTGACAGATTTCTCCCTGCTTGGTTTGTGTTTCTTGCTCTAATGCAGGTACAGCAGTGTTTCACAAATAGGTTGCTACCAACTGGATTGATTTGGAGGCCAAGAACTTCTGATCTTTCTGTCCACCTTCTCCATAGGCTTAGGCAGGATTTTGTGACTCAAATGCATCACAAAGAATGTTCTTAAAATCTCACCCCACTCTAAAATATGGTAACTAAAGTAGTGCTGCCAGAAGACTGGTGGCAGATAGGCCTTCCAGGCCACAGACACATTCCTTCTCCTCCTCTGGAATCCTCTGCAGTATGTTCTGTCTTCGCACCTTCTCTACTTGCTTGTGGTTGTGCAGGAAGCCGAGGATTGGAAGGATTGGAAGGTGGGAAGGGTGTATTTGGACCTGACGGGTCCAGATGATGCAGCTTCATAGAACAGAACATGCACTCCTCCAAGACAATCTCCAAATAAACTGTCAAGAATGAAGGAGAATACTGCTGATTTCTTATATGGACTAGTGTCTGCTGTGACAGGAAAAGTGCCAGCAGAGCTGTAAAAGGATTGAAATCATCCTGATACATTCATCATGGCCCGGGCATTCACCTGCATAAACAAGTGTTTATATTTTACATGGTATGTACCAACATTTCCAACTGCAGCAGGAAACATTTGCACAACACATAAAACTTGCTATCTGAACAGATTTCTATCCCAAAGAGTGCTGTTGGAATGCATTGCTTCCCAGAAGATTTGAAATTTCCATGTGCCGAAGTCAATTAAATTACAATCTGACCACTTCCAGCAAAATTAGTATCATTGTATCTGATGCAGAGCATCTCCATATGCCAAGACTCCATGGGAACAATAAACCAAAATGCAGCCATATTTTTTCTTTCACCAACCCATTATATATTGAAGGCAAATCACTTGTCAAACATCTCGAGTACCTCCAGTGCAGCATCCTCTTTGCTGAATATGAATTTCCTGTGTCAACGCAGAGGTAAACGTATCAAATCGCAGATCATCCCAAAACCTTCCTTTCACCTCATCACATCCTGTTTATTCCTTTCAAAATATATGAGTGCACCAGAAAAGTGTCCTACAGTGTAGTTAACATCCACTACCATATCTTTATCCCATTGATAGGACAGAATTTTACTCATTTAAATTATTTTGCTAAGTTACTTGACTTACGATTGGCTGTTTAGATATTTCCAGGTGTACAGGTGTTCCTAATAAAGTGGCCACTGAGTGTATTTTGCACAACAACATCACGTTCCAGTTTATGAAGAAAGATAGGACTGTTCTACATGTTAAAGTCCTAAATTTAGCGAGCATGATGTTGATGGCATTAGACAGGAACTTGCATTGTTTGGGTGCGACTGTGACCAAATAAAGTTCAAAGTTCAAATTTGAAAGTTCAACATTTCAAAGTAAATTTATTGTCGTAGTGCATATATGTCACCATATACAACCCCGAAATTAATTTTCTTGTGGGCTTTCACAGTAAGTACAAGAATCACGGTATAATCAGTGAAAAAGCATCCCCAATAGGATGGACAACAACCAATATACAAAAGACAACAGACTGTGTGAACACAAAATAAGGGAAAAAATAAATAATAATAATAATAATAATAATAACAAAATAATAATAATAATAATAATAAAATAAATAAGCAATATCAAGAAAATGAGCTGTAGTGTCCTTGAATGAGAGACCATAGGTTGTGGGAACATTTCAGTGATGGGGCAAGTGTAACTGAATGAAGTTATACCCCCTGGTTCATGGGGCATCTGGCAAGTGGAAGGATTTTAATAGTGAGACAAGGGAGAGTTCAGGGCCAACAATGTTCCTGTTAGAGTGAAGGACAAGGCTGGCATAATTAGAGAACCATAGCTGACAAAAAATATTGAGGCTCTGCTCAGAAAAAGGAGAACAAACGGTTAATTTTCCAGAGTATGTGGCCACTTTCTTGAGTGTCAAAAACAGAAAAGCTCGAGAGATACGATTCTAGTGAGTAGACATTGTATTTAAACCCTCTGGATCTACAAGCCTCACTACTTGGTAATTTGCTGCTGTGATCTATAGTTGTTTTCCCTGTTCTTCAAAGGAAATAGAAGAGTGATATAGTGGAGATGTTTTTGCATTATGACTTTATGATGTGTCTTCAATGTCCAAATAATGCGAAATAGAGTTGTAAAATTGAGTATGAATATGTTTTGTACCGCACAGAAGCGTAAATGTTACTGTTTGTTGCTAGTTTGGTATTCTTCTTCTGAAGCCCATCACCCATACTGGGGCATAAACCGCTGACAAAGTTCACCGAAGTCCTCTGTCCTGGGCCCTTCTTTTAGTCATTCAAGGTGTAGCCCATGGAAGATCCTTCCTCTCCCAGAGATGAAGTCTTTGGAGCTTCTGTTGGTGTTTCTGTAGCACTGGGATTTTACACAATGGGGTTGCTAGGTAACCATGCTCCAGCCTCCTCCATTCGCAGCTGGGCTTGCGACCATCCAGAGTAGAGTTAGTTTGATATTGGTGCAGAGAAAAAATGAGTGAGTATGGTCATGCAGATAGTGGTGGATGGGAATTGTTGATGTGCTCATTAATCACATGTAAAGTCATTAATCTTCTTTCTGCATTCAAACCAGATCCCAGGTGTTATTCACTCTTGGACACTCTCCACTCACTGACATTAGATCTGCATGGTGATTTCGATGCTGGGGCATGCAGAACTTCAGTACTGAACTCAACTCTTCTCCTACGATTGCGATGGCCATATCGGAGGATTATAGTGTTTACTCCTACGTTTGGATTACTACAGTTCTATTGAATAACCAGGCTATGCAATTTAAAGTAGCATTTGAAGTTGCCCCTGCACTTAAGAATTGCAGTGGCAAACTCACCAGGTTACATTTTTTCTGAAGAGTAGGATTGAGATGATTCCATTTTATTGTAAGTTAACATGAAAAGTAATGAAATTTTCATTCCTTGTCTCGTGTGAACGTCACCAGGATAAACTAGAGTCAGTGTCCAGCGTATTTACTTAAAGGAAGACCCACCCTGTTCAGCATCTTCTTCGCAGTCATGCTGAAGCACGCCTTTGGAACATCAACTGATGGTGTCTACCTCCACACCAGATCGGATGGGAGGCTGTTCAGTCTGTCCCGGCTGAGGGCAAAAACCAAGGATTGTGAAGTACTCATCAGGGATATATTGTTTGCAGATGACGCAACACTGACAACACACGCATGGACAGCTTCTCAAGAGCCTGCCAGGACTTCAGCTTGTCCATCAGCCTGAAGAAGACCAACGTGTTGGGCCAAGACGTTGAAAACCCCCCCTGCCATTACCATCAACAACTACAAACTGGAGGTAGTTCACAAGTTTACATACCTTGGCTCTGCTATCACGGACAGCCTATCCCTAGACCTCGAGATCAACAGACAGATCGGACGAGCAGCCTCAACAGTCGCCAGGCTGAATAAAAGAGTCTGGGAGAACAGAAAGCTGGCGAAACACACCAAGGTTGCAGTCTACAGGGCCTGCGTCCTCAGCACACTGCCTCACGGCAGCGAGACCTGCAGCCTCTACTCCAGACAAGAGCGACGTCTCAGCGCCTTCCACCTTCGCATCCTGGACATCACGTGGGTTGACCGAGTCACCAACAATGAGGTCCTAGCCCGCGCCCAGATACCCAGCCTCCAACAATGCTGTCTCCGCTGGCTGGGCCACGTACACCACATTTCAGATGGGAGGATCCGAAAGACCTGCTGTACGGGGAACTGGCCTCTGGCAAGAGAGCACAAGGGCGGCCCCATCTTCATTTCAAAGATGTCTGCAAGAGAGACATGAAGTCACTAAACATGAACGTCAAGAGGTGGGAGGACATCACAAACGTTTGCTCTTGCTGGTGGCTAGAACTAGCAGAGGTCTAAAAAGAGGAGAAGGGAAGCTGAGGCTTGCTGCTGAAGAAAAGCGCATTCACTGGAAAAACAGCACCAAGACAACACTGGAAGATAGCAGCCGGCTGCAGCCGAGACTGTCACTCCTGTGTGGGCCTCTACAGCCACAACAGACGCTGCTCTAACACAGACTAAAGCAAAACTTTCCAGGCGCAGATCCATGGTCTCGCGAGACTAACGGATGCCACCACCACTGAACGTGATGATCCACTAAAATAAATTATAAAATATTCAGCATTTGAACATTCACTAAATGAACAAATAGGTTACATATGAATACAACTTATGAATTCTGAAATTGTTGTTGATTTTAATAAGAAACTATTTTGCAATTCCTCAGCTGTACTGCTACTGAGAGGGCTGTATGGTCCTGAGGAATCCCGAGCATAACTTCTCACAGATGAACTCCAGGATGGCTCTGGATGTGCTGTTTTCAGGCACTGCCACAGTTAGGGTGCCATGCCTGGCCCTAAAGTTGCTCCAGGTGAGATAGTTGAATATCAGCCATTCCTCTGCTCCTTTCTTTGCTTCAGTGGATGAGGATGGCAGGAGAATCAAGGGCAGTTGATGTGTATGTACGGGAGAATGGATTAGAGGGGAAGGAGGGGGGAATATCATTGACAGGATTCTCTGAAAGCAGGAATAGACTTAATAGACAAAATAGCCTTCTTCTACGTAGTGAGAACATCATTAATATATGGGAATGCATGGAAGTTGACTCCAGCAGGAGCCAAAAGATGTGAGAAGATGACATAAATGGTTCAATTTAATATCAGGGAACGTATATAGTATACAACCTGAAATTATTCCTCTTCACAGACATCCATGAAACAGAAAAAAACCCAAAGAGTGAATGACAGGAAATACTAGAACCTCAAAGCCTGCCTCTCCCCCATCCACAAGCAAGCAGCAACAAAAGTGTTAATTCTCCCCCCACTTGCTCCATCACCAGCACCAACCCCCCCCCACCACCCACCATGCAAGCAATAGCAAAGCCCCAAAGAGACCGTGATCAAGTCCATCAAAAACTACTATCCATCCCAAAACTTCAACATAGTGAGAACATCAATAATGCATGGGAATCCATGGAAGTTGACTCCAACAGGAGCCAAAGGATGTGAGAAGATGACATAAATGGTTCAATTTAATATCAGGGAATGTAGACCAGCTTTCTCTCTTACTAGTGAAGGAGAGAGATATCACTCCTGCTACAGCTGTTTCGATATTACATCTGCTGCGTCGCTTGTCTGAGTTTCCCAACTTAACAGCCAACAGACACTCACTCCCCTTCAAGAGAGAGAGGTCACTCGAGTGCAGGGCCTCCTTTTAACAGCACCGTACTCTGCCTGATGTCTCAATGTTTCAATCTCCTGTGACGCTTCAGTCAGCAATACCAGTGAGGAATCGGGTCATCCACAGGGCCACACCCCAGAGGCACACATCTTCCAGGCCACACCTGGAGTTATTGAAACCCCAGGCCTCTCAGCGAGTCCGAGAATGAGAACCCACCGTCCGTGAAGAGCCATATTTTGAGCTGCAGCTGTAGGTCACGGACTCTGACAGGACCCCAACCACCTTGAAAAGGAAAAAAGAGACATGAGAAAAGATGAACTCACTGTTTCATGGACTAACTGGAAGAAGTCACCCGGGTTGGCAAAAACCTCTGGTGCCATCTTTAGCTCCTCTCACTTCACTTAAATGGAAATAAAATTAATATTAATAAACAACTCATGAATCCCTGTGGGCAATCCATCAAGCATGTTAGAAGCAAAACTTATTTCATTTTTTGGAGAGGACAGGTAAACTTTTTAAAAATTCATTCAAGTGATGTAGGCTTCACATTCTCCGCCAGCATTCAAACGCCCACCTTTAGTTGCTCGTGAGAAGGTGCCGCTGAGCAGTCTTTTTGAGGAACTATTGTCCTTAAGGCATGGGTACGCCCACAGTGCTGTTAAGGAGGAGATCTAGGATTTGGACATAATAACGCTTAAAGAATGACGATATATTTCCAAGACAAGATGGTGAGTGGCTTGGAGGACATTTCCCAGGTCCTGGCGTTCCCATGTGTTTGCTATCCTTGTTGATAGGCTTGTGTGAAAGAGCCTTGGTGATTTGCTACAGTACATCCTGTAGATGATACAAGCCACTGCTACTGTGAATAAGCAAATGGCCATGGATGGTGTGCCAGTGAGTAAACTGCTATGCCCTGTAGGGTGTTGAGCTTCTTGAGTGTTGCTGACACACAACTCTTAATGCACTCACTCCTGACTTGACCCTTGCATATGGTGGGCAGGCTTCTGGAAGTTGGAAGATGAGTTACTCGGTGTAGGACTCTTCCTTGCCTCTGACCTGCTGTTAAAGCCACATTATGTATATGGCTAATGGCAACTCCTAGGATAGGGATAGTGATGGTGATACCAATGAATGTCAGGTGGTGATAGCTGGATTTTATTGGGTTGTGATAGCTGGAATCACCATTTGCTGACACCTCTGTGGCATGAATGTTACCTGCTGCCTATCAAGCCAGGCCTGGATATTGTCCAGGGCTTCCTGCATTTGGATTGGGCTGCTTCATTATCTGTGGAGTCTCAAATGTTGCTGATCGTTGCGCAGTCTTGAGTAACCATTGCTACTTCTGACCCTCCTCATTAGCATTAGATCCCTTCAGTAAAGGGAGAAATGGGTGACATAAGTAATGCATGCTTTTTGTTTTTGGCCATGGTGTTCTATTTTGGATTTCAGCCAGACACATATGGCCTAGAATGGTAAGCACATAAATTCCAACACACACACACACACAAATAAGCACTTCCACCCACCACTAGATAGAGCAGAGATTTCGATATAATTTTCGTTATTTTTTAAAACTTCTGCCTTATCTGGTGGTGGTATTATACAGATGTTTCTGCAAGCACAGAACATCTGTCTAGAAATTAGTCCACAAGACCATAATATACAGTAGCAAGATTAGGCCATTTGGCCCATCAAGTCTGCTCCACCATTTCACCATGGCTGATCCATTTCCCCTCTCAGTCCCAATCTCCTGGGATATATGGTTTACCTAATTTGTAAGAAGAAACAACCAAATGGCACAGTAGGTCTTGAGTTATTAGGTCCTTTCTCATTTATAGGGAAAACTTGGTATTCTACCAAAAAAGCTTGTTTCCTCTCTATAGTCAAATTTAATACTTTAATAAAATGGTATAGTATATTCAAACATCTTAACCAATAATCTCCAAAGGGTAATTCATGCATTTCATCTTTTTTTCCTAAAGAAATCTCTGCTTGGAGCCCAGACATTCAGAATGACTGTAAACTCAGCCTTTCATGGTCTGTATTCACTTAGAGCTTTCTGGGTCATGTTCATTTTATGCTGCTGCTGATGTGTTGTCAACGCTGAATGCAGGAATTGTAGTTTAGGACCCACAGCTGTATGACTTACAGTCCTAGGAGTAACTGAAACCAGAAATGACTTCATCCCAAAAGTTTTTTTTCCATATAGTGCAGAACACAGTTATAAATTTAGGTGAAAGGTAATGCAAGTAGGAGACTCCTCAACAATAAAATGATGGACAAAAACCATTGCAATAATGTGAACTATATTTCAGTTTTGATGAGTTACTAGTTATAATACTCTTTTCCTGGATTGCTAGACAATAGTTCAAAAAGGGAAAAATACAATAGTTTAAAGAAATGCTGGCATTCTCAGGCAAAAAAAAATCATCAGTTTAATCAAAGAATGGTGTTAAATTGGCTAAAACATGATCTGACAGAGCTCATCAAACAACTTCATTCATGTTCCCTGTCCTTCATTTTACACAACAGATTGAAAGTTAGCAAGTTTTTGTTGCAGAGAATTTTGATGTGGATTCAAGTGGGATACGTAATGAAAGTGAAGAAAATATATAACATCTGAACATTGTATGAGCTGCTGATGGATTGCTCAAGAGGAGTATTTTTGTTCTAGTGTAGCTCTTCACCGTGAACAATCAATCGAATGAATCATTCCAGCTTTTGGAACATAAATTCTTGATCTTCCACCAACTTAACAAATGCAAGAAATAATTTTCTGAAAGACCTCACAAGTTTTATTGAACAAAGACAACAATGAGTTCACAGTCCAGCAGCAGATTTTATGCAATTAATTTAATCTTTAAAGTCCAAGCTAACTGTTGGACTGAAAGTTTCCAAAGATTAATACTGAATGATGACAGAAACCTGTCTTTTAAAATCCATATTTTCATGCTAAATGTGCAGTTGCAGATAATACATTCATTAGCTGTTAGTCAAGAAAATGTGGGTGACAAAATTAATGGAGCTAAACTGAAAAAAAAGGGTAATTTTCAGAAATTGTGTTACAAAGCACAGAGCCAGAACAAACATCATGGCATCATTCATTTAAGATATCTCATGCAATAATACAAAGTACTCGGACTAATAGGCCAGTATATATTGTCTGTTCTCAACTGCTTCGCAATGAGATCTAATAATCTCAGCCCATCATAATTAACATGAGGGAGCAATGGGATTGGTGACTCTGCCTATTCTGGCACATTACAAATGAATTGAGTGTAGTTTGAGGAAGCATCTAGCTGGCTGCAAGAGATGTGGTGGCAGCTGAACAAGTAAAGCAATTCTGAGATGAGAGGTTAGGAGAGAGCCAATCATCTCATGCTCACGAGGATTGGAATAGCATGCCAGAAAACGATTAATGGCAGCAGATCCTAATGAATTGATCCAAATTCTGTTTCGTGATACAAGCTAAGCAGACAAGACATATATAATGTTCACTATAATTTTAAATCATTGCGAAAATCTTGTTGGTAATGTGTATTTTTGGTTTGTAATTTTTTTTTGCAGTATCAGTTATTCTGTTTTTCTAATTATCCAATAATATCAGCAAGCCAATCTCATAAGTAAGATTTCGATAAATATGGTTATTAGCTTTCTTCATATTCACCTAGTGGAGTACATTCTATATCTATAGAGAGAGAGACGATAAGCATAACTTTTTTCTGAAACACTTTAAGAATGAATATCAGATGAAACAATTAAGATAGTAGTGACATTACAGTGGTTAAATATTTCATTAAGTATTGTACATCTGAGTGATATTTGGACAATGCTTGTATAGTGTATGCTTAATCTAATTTATTTTCTTCTTTAATTATTTGTGGGCTCTTTGTGAACTGCCTAGCTAATCAGTTCCTCCCTTTTTACAAATTAACAGTTCAAGAAGGCACAAGCATATTGCTAACTTTTCAAACAGGGGAATTATGATTTAGTCAACCATCTCCACAGATCACACTTTCACAGGGTTTGTCAGGTGACAACAAAGAGCACTCAGCTGCCAGAGAGCTATGCAGAAGGTTAGTGGAGTAGGTAAGATAGAATGTAAATCCTCAGGGACCACAGGACAGGGAAAGAACCCAGTATGACTGGGTAATATCTCATAAACTACTCGGGACCCAAGAGCCTTTGTCAGCTATCTCCATTACTGTTGTGAGGATGCAAATTTGGCAAACTAATCAGCTGCACAGCTTCAGGCTGCTTCTGTAGCACCCCAATTCTCTGTTGTAAGTATACCAATTGAAGTCTATTGGTGTGAGGCAGACAACAAGCCAAGTTCACATTGCTAAAAGGGTGCCTCAAACCAAAATCCAGGCTATTACATTTTTGCACGATTATATTGACGATGCACAGACATAAAAAGAAAATAAGGAATCCTTAAGGCAGGTTACAGGCTTTCAGAAAACCCACAAAGTAAGATATGCATCTAAAACTAAAGCAGTGATTTTTTTAAGGAATTTGGGGTAGGACCAATTAGTTACATGCTCGATGTATCTGAAATATAATTGTAAGTAAATATGGCATTTCTGCAGGGAAAATGTTACCAGTGTTTGAAAGGGAAAAAAAACTAGACATTTTTATTTAAGCTCTCCCTTGTTGCTTTTATTAACAGTAAGTTTAGGAAAGAAAATATTAATTAAAGCTCTTGAGAGCTTTTTTTAACCAATAAGTAAAAACACATTACAACATGAATTCATGGTGACTTCCTATGAA